>NC_057396.1:34355947-34660319 GCF_019320065.1 Cervus canadensis
CTACCCTGGCTGCAGTGTGGAGAATGGATTGATAGGTCCAAGGATAGAAGCAGGCTATTGCTGTAATCCATAGGAAAGATATTGATGGTTTAAGATAATAAAAGAGATGGCTAGAAATAAAGGATATGGGATATATTTTAGGAGTAAAGCAATTTGCTGATGACTTGCAAAGCTTGTCTAAGACTAAGAAAAGAGAGTAATCAAAAAAGATGGAATCAAATTCCTAGATGTTTGGCTTGAGCATCTATCTGAATGAATGTTTGTGCAATTTACTGAAATGTGCAGTACTGAGTTAGAAATAGGTATGATGTGGGGTCTTCTGAGGTTCTCCTAAAAATTGAAACTCACAAGACTACAATCAGTCACATCTGGCACAGGTCTTTTTAAGCATGTGCTCTGCTTAATCGCTCAGTCATGTCCAACTCTTTGTAACCCACCAGGCTCCTCTGTCCATGGGGATTTTTCAGGCAAGAATACTAGAGTGGGTTGCCATGCCCTCCCCCAGGGGATCTTCCCAACCTAGGGATTGAACCCAGGTATCCCACATGGCAGGTGGATTCTTTACCATCTGAGCCACCAGGGAAGCCCTTTGAGAAGCATTCAGGATAGAATTCCTAGTTGTTCAGCAGGGCATGTCACAAAGTTCCTCTCTTACAGTCCTCAAAAAGTCCAACAGCAGCCCATTCAATTGCCCAAAAGCTACCTTCTTGCCAGGTAACAGCCCAGATGCAAGGATTCCAGATCTATATCAGTCAGGTGCAGGGGCTTACTTAGCTCAATAGCCTCTTTGCCTAAAGGAGCCAGTATCTCTGTAACCACTCTAAGGATATAGCTTCTAGTTTCCCTGGAAGGCTCATGGCAATTACAAGAATCACTACACATGGGAGAAGCCCTAGAGCATGTTTTCCCATCAGGTATTTACAGTTAATTTATACTTCATCCCACTCCAGGTTTAGATTACCAAACACGGGTCATTTTTACTATGAGATGTTGCTTAGCAACATAGTTGACATTTTTATCTTTTTCAAGTCATTAGAACAGAGCTACACTTTAAACATCAGGTTCTTATGCAGAATGAAAAAGAGTTTTGCTAGCTATTTACCCACAGAATTAAAAATCAAAATTTCTCTTTTTGTCGTGTGGAGTAATAAGTGGAGGTGTGAAATGAGCAATTTAACTTAATATACAAGTCTGCAGCTCAACTGGGTAACTACATTACCATAATATCAACATATTTAAAGCCCTGGCAGCAAAGAGGCTCAGGAGAGAAGGAGAGGAAGGAGAGGGGGCAAGTGGGGTATGGGGCTGGGGTAGAGCCCTAGGACTTTACAATTTAGAGGTGTAGAAAAGAAAGAGAAGCCAGGATAGGAAATTAGGAAAAACTGGCAAGTGAGGTGGGAGGAAAATGTGATAAAAATGGAGTCATTAGAAGACAAGAAGCTCAAATAAAAGGAGAAAGATCAGCTAGGTCAAAAAAGGCTAGATATACCAAGTAAGAAGAGACCAGAAATTTAATCCCCAGATCTGGCAACAAGGAGACCATGAGTGACCTTTTCAAGTGCTATTTCCCTGGCCTGATAGAGTGGATTGAGAATGAAAAGGGAGGAAGTGGGAAAAGTGACTGTGGACAAGTTTTCTATAAAGTAGAAGGAGTAAAGTGAGAAGTCAAGGAGGGTTTACCAATGTGGGTACCAGGCACGGTTGTGTGCTGACTGGCATGATTCCATGTAAAGGGGAAAAGAAGGCAAGAATGAAAAATAAGGGTAGGAGAGGATGGATCCAGACCCTAGAGTGATAGGCTTTGGAAAGAAGTTGGTGCATATCCTGTAACACAGCTGAAATCCTGAAAGCAGCTCATGTATTTCAGAGCACCCACCCAGTTCCTGAGTCAGAATCCTGGTGACATCTGTATTTTTAAATTATTTAACCCCACAGCCAGTAAGTACTATGGAATTCCAAAACAAGGCAAAGTTTTATGAGGTCAGGAACCATGTTTTATTTTACTCTGTACTTTCAGCACTAGGATGGTGCTGGCATGACAAGAAACACAAAGGAACAAGGCTCTAATGGTAGGTAGCACCAGGGAAGGATGAGAGATACTAGGGGACAGGCCACATGCTTTCCCTCTGTGACCTGAGGAAAACATGTCCTCTGGTTGCTCCTGCTACCCGGAAAATAGTTCCCCGCAACCTCCTTCTTCCGTATTGAGATAATGTTCAGGGTCTGGCCTCAAAACAAACTTTTTACCCTGTTCAGGAAAAATAATGGAAGTCTCCTCTGATAAAGAAGGATGGCCTTCTTCAACCTTGATTAATAAGTTTTGAAACTTTGTTCCTTAAGCCTCACAACCCTTGAGCTGGGTCAGGGTAGACATTCCCCCTATGACTGAGGAGGGGGTCACATCAATGAAGTCTGATTTCTGTATTGGTACAGCCCCAAGCCAGCAAGACATAAACTCATTTACAGCTTTAATACTGAAGGTATAAATTTAATAAGTTCCTATGGTGGTCTGCTCTGGTGGCTCAGATGGTGAAGAGTCCACCTGCAATGCAGGAGACCCCAGCTCAACCCCTGGGTTGGGAAGATCCTCTGGAGAAGGGGATGGCAACCCACTCCAGTATTCTCACCTGGAGAATTCCATGGACAGAGGAGCCTGACAGGCTACAGTCCACGGGGTCACAAAGAGTCAGACACGACTGAGCAACTAACACTAACACTATGGAGGGAAAAGGTGTTGTAATTTCTAAATATCTCTGTGAAAGTAAGTTTTCATTTGAAATTTTTGGGTTGGGTTGGCCCAAAAGTTTGTTTGAGCTTTCCATACCATCTTATAGAAAAACCCAAACAAACAATCTAACTTTTTGGTCCATGCAATGGTTCAACTCAAATAGACGTCAGGAAAAGAAGGAGGAAGACTTGTTCTAGAAAAGATAGCCCAAAGTTCAGTGACCCAGGAGACTGAAGCTCTTTGGGGTTCCTGCAGGCCAGGTTTTTTTGTGAGGACTAATGAGAGAAGTCCTATGAAGGGGCTCTAATATTATAAAGAGCTATGCAAATCAAAAGGAACAGTTTGGCAAATAGCTAAGTACAGATAGTTAATGGACAGAGAGAGAGAACAAGAGACTGACATCCAGGAAAGATGAGTTATATCTGCGTCACAGTAAGAAAAACACCAAATGGAAGCCAGACTCAAGAATGTGAAGTACCTTGGAGGGGGAAATGGCAACCCACTCCAGTATTCTTGCTTGGAAAATCCCATGGACAGAAGAGCCTGGCGGGCTACAGTCCATGGGGTTACAAAGAGTTGGACACAACTTAGCAACTAAACAACAACAAAAAAGTGATGATGCATATCTATATTCATTTACATGGGGGAATAAAAGTCCAGGACATATTACTGAGAAAAAGAAGTTGTTAAATATCTCCATGTATATGTGAATCCATTTATTTAAAATTATACGTGTGTATGTATGTGTACAAAAGAGAACGAAAAAATGTTTGCTAAGGTAGTAATTATTATCTCTAGCTGGTGGAATTTCAGATGATTTTTACTCTTTCCTTTGTACTTTTCTGGATTTTTTTTTTCAAATTTACAGTGTATCTGCTATAATAAAAATCACTATGTTAATAAAAATAAGAACAAAGGTAACTATAAATATTATAGAGCAAAAAAAAAAAAAAGGAATGTGAGGTAGGTGAAGGAAGGAATAGGACTACCTGGGGAGCCAGAAGCAGGGCACAGACTAGGCAGGGAGCAGAGAGAGACACCTTCTGAGTATTAAGGCCACAATAACTCTTGAGCTGGTCTCCTTTCAATGCCCCCTTTAACAAGTGAGAAGACAGAGGTCCAGGGAGCAAGAGTGACTTACATAGGATCACACAGCCCACTAGTGGCAAAGGACAAGCCACAGAAGGACATCTTCCTAAGACTAGCCTGTACTTGGTGAACAGACACCCAAAGCCTATCTCCTCAATTATATTCAGCTAGATTCTTCTCTGTCTTGATGCTCCAGACTTGCCACCACTCCCCTGTCTGAAATCACAGGATTTCCAGTTCTAATAATACCTCCTCCATAATAAAGGATGCTGCAATTTCTGGGAGAGAGAATATGCAGAAGAGAGAAGACACACTAGTATTACCAAAACTCTAGACACAACATGGAGACCTTAGGCATTGGCAGCAAGGATGGCAGCCTTGCATGCAACCCCAGTTAAGTCTATAGGGCAGGCCTCCATCCAACCTGTGAAGCCAAAATACTACCAATTGCCCTGTAGCCATTTCAGGAGGTATCCAGGGGTTCAAGAGCTCTTCCTAAAGTTGTCTTGACATGAACTGCAAATCAGTGATGCTCCTCTGCTGCCCATGCATTGTTCTGGGGAGGATGAGGTCCCAGAGTGTAGGGACCTCCACTACACTGGCGGTCTAGCCATCCTGGGCCAGACTGAGATACCTCCTTGACACCCCCCTGCTGGGACAAGTGCTGCCCTGAAGAGTGGAACAAAATCTGTAGCCCAGGCTGGTGTGCAATGGATGTACCATGAACCTCCATGAGCTCTGACTTCTGACTGTCATAGCCAGGGTCACTGGGCTCCTGTGCAAGCTTAACCGCATGGCTGTCTTGGCAACCAGTCCCGACCTAATTGCTAGTCCCAGCCTAGAAGCAGCTTGCTTTTTTCTCCCTAGTCCTATCTGGCCTGAGGAATCCATGCCCATGATTGCTCCTGATCCCAAACCAGTCTGCCACCAACTGTATACTGACCAGGCCTCTGTGGCTGTTGACAATATTCTCCAGTGGACTGCTTTGCTCCTACCTCTAACAATCTCCAATTTGCTTTTTCTCCTCATGTCTGATTCTCCTTCTCATAGGCACAGGCAAATAAGAAGAGGGAAATTGAGCTCAAGGCAATACCACTTGCTCCTATCCTGGTAAGTAAGCTCATACACGAACCCATTAGCATCTTCTCTAGGACTATCTTCAAGATGCTCTGGGTATGGAAGTTAAGCAAGCAAAGCAACATAGAACTTCACAGAGTAACTCCCTAGCTATGTTGCAAAGATTCTAGTCTTTTAACTCATCACAGACCATATCAGTTATCATTTACAGATAAGCCCTGCTTAGCGTAGGGCTCCAGACTGTAACAAATTCATTTCTAAAGTCTGCTCCAATATAGGAGGAAGGAAGGAAAGAAAGAAGATGGAAAGGGAAGAAGGAAGGTGGAGGGAGGGAAGAAACTAATACACGCTCTACAAGGGAATGACTTAGTCACTTGGGCTGAGTTAGATTTCCCTTTGGAATTATTAAGGCTGAACAGAAAGTGTGACTGACAGTGGAACATGTTTGTATAAGAGTGCTTTTTGGTTGATACTGTAGCTTTCCAGGGTCTGATAATCATTTTAGGAGCTTGAGGAAGGTTCTTTCTGGAAAAGAGAACAAGAGAGCTGGGAAGTATTGCCTCATATGACTAAGACTATAAGAAGCCAAGACTCCATGCAATCATTAATCCAACAACATTACTGACAGTGAAGGAGGGATGTATGAGCTCTGGTTGAGGTGACTACTAAAGGCAAAGGCAAGAGTAGCAGATTCATGGGCCATCAGCTCCCTAGAGGACAAATGAGAATAGATTTAACCCCATCTAGGGAGAGATGAAGCCTAACCAGGGATTTCACAACATTCTGACCAGATTTTATTGTAGCCTCTTGGGGAAGAGGACAGAGTATAGAAAGCATTGGAAATCTATATTTCACATACTTCTATCTCACCACCATCATTTAGACAATATCTTCTAAAGTTCCTCACCTAAAGACATATCTCTGCTGTTTCTTCTCTCCCCACTAGATGGTTTGCAAGCATTTTTATGAATTCCAGTCCTCAAGGCAATAATAGGAAATAAGTAGATTAGGTGATGATGTATATTTTGCAGGTGAGGAAACAGAGACATGACCAAGACCACACGACTGGTAAGAGAAAGAAGAGTGGTAAGTAGGAAAGTTAATTGGCCTGGGACCTCAAGAGATAAAAGTTTTGCCCTTCTATTTGTCACTAAATCAGACAGGTGACCTTTCCTTCTTTACCTGATGCTTCACCTGAGAAGCTCTGCTCTGTAGGTATCCTTCTAGTTGCCCACTATGAAATGATAAAATCATTTTTTCCAGTGTAAGAGAGAATATAAGATCAAGATGCCTGATTCCACCTAGCACAAGTGCCTGCCTGGGAAACAGGACCCTGAGGAGTCATCCACCAAAGGACATTTTCCACGTCCCTAACTTTTCGAGAGGGATGCTACACAGGGTTATCTTGTTTATTTATCCATTATTCACGTGCTCATTCAAGAAATGTTTATTTTCAACACAAACAAGGTGAATCCCACATTTCTAATACAGGTTGTGTTCAACCCAGTGGCAGAGATGAATATGTGAACGTGGTAGGACACTCACTGGAGCTGCAGTTCAGATACCGCAGAGACTGCACTGACAAGATCCCCTTGTCAGCATGCTCAAGTGCATGTTCATTTGGCCACTGGAGACCACATCGGTTGCAAGAAGGCAATTTCTGGGAAGAAAGAGAATTGAGCAGTGGCCATTCCCCTGGTTGATGTGCAAAGACATTGGATGGACTGGGGCTGTCCTGGTTACAGCCAGAAACCAAGAAAAAAAAAAGCCACTAGCAATGAGAATTGTGTGTGAGCACCTAGGAGTAGACTGGGCCCCGAGGATTTGGCCAACAAGAAGAAAACTCTTGCTTCTGGGAATTGTGTACTTCTGGAAACAGGAAAATTCCAAACTAGCAGTATATGCACAGTGGGGGAAATGAAGAAAAGTGGCGAGTGTAACTCAGAGCTGTTACAGGAGCATCTTAAGACTGAATTTCAGAGCAGAACTCTCTCTTGCACTTGGAAACAAGATGTCAGTGACTTCTCAGTGCCTGGAACTGTGTTACAACCAAAGCAGCCCCATTTCCCAAGAGGAAGGAGCACACAGCCCCCCTAGGAAACATGATTCATGCTTAACCTTCAGGTTGAGAAAAACAGCCATGGTGACTCACTTTTAAGTCATGTTTCCTAATGAGAATGCATCAGAATCATGTTGTCACAGAAACAAGGTGAAAACCGCCAGCTAACAGAGAAAGCCCACTTAGCAAGGCATCCAGAGCCTCTCACAATTAATTTCAATCTACCTTTTAGCCTCGTCTGCAGCCTCTGGCCAGTTTTCTCCCTAATGTCCATTCTGTTCAGGAGCTCTGTGATTTGGGTGAAAGTGATTTCCCCTCCCCCAGCTGTAAGGGTGGGTTTGATTGTTTTAAATTATTACAAATTCTTATAGATCTTCCCATCAAGAGGTAGGGACTTGCTTTGACTAATATGATGTGATAGAAATTATGTAGCACAGGTCTCAAGTTTGGATGTCAAGGGTCCTTGAGCCTCTGTTCCCACACTCAGGAGGTGCTCTGTGCATGAAAACATACCCCAGCTGCCTGGGTGGAGAGAACACACAGAAGAGAACCGAGGCCGCCCAGACAACCAGCAGGCATAGGACTGACACCTTCCAGGACTGTCTGGCCCCAAACTGACTTGCCAAGTGACCCTAAATGTATGAATGAGCCTGACCAAAACCACATAGAAGAGAGTGTGCCATCCCATCTGAGTCCTGCCCAAATTCCTGACCCACAGACTCAAGAACTAATAAACTGTTGTGGTTTGGAGACACTAAATTTTGGAGAGAATGAATTCTCACGCTCTCTTACCCAATTCTGCCTGCATGACCATCCTGTCACTAAAATCTGTGACCAGAGAACAGGGTCACACTAGTCTGAATCAGACTATACGTACTGCTAGAAAGCCAAGATTTTATGTACTCCAAATCAGGCAATTTTCCCTGCTCCCCTCACCTCACTTCATGTAGATGGACGCTACAGTCAAGCCTTGTGTGGAATTTTTTTTCAACTCTTTGTTTTGAAATAATTTAGATTTTCAGATGAGATGCAAAATAGATAATATAGAGTCCCCTTATACTCTCACACAGCTTCTCATGGTGTTAACATAACCATGGCCCATATATCAGAATCAAGAAATTAATATCAGAACAGTGAAATTAACTAAATTATAGAATTTATCCAGATTTCATTGGTTTTTCCACTAATATTCTTCTATTCCAAGATACCATGTTGCACTTAGCTGTCATGTCTCATTCTCTTTTAATTCTTTAACTGCTTCTCAGTTTCCCTATCTCTTTCATCATCTTGACACATTTAAATACACTAGTCAGATATTTCCTTCACTGCCCCCCAATTTAGGTTATCTGATATTTTCTCATGATTAGGTAGAGTTTACAGATCTCATAGAACAATATCCCCAAAGAGAGATGTATTTCTCATTGCATCATGTCAGGGAGTCTATAATATCAACATATATTACTGGTGATATTAATCTTGATCACTTGGTAAAGGGAGCGTCTGTCAGATTTCTCCTGTTATTATAGTTACTATTCTTCCCTTTCCATATTTTGTCTGTTAGATGAGAGTCACTAAGTTCAGTCCACACTTAAGGCCACTCAAGCACGTCATTATTTTCTGGCACTACATAATATTCCAAACTCATCTTGTATTTCCTCCAAAAATTTCCTGCTTCATTTTATTGGAGAATGTTATATAGAAACCAAGATCTATGATCAGCTTAAACATTAAAGAACACAGCTACTATCATAACTTTGTGATTTATTTCCTCATCTCTTTATCCCTGATCTTTCCATTAAATAAGATCCTACCTCGAATCTTTCCAACACATCTTCATTTATTCACTCACCCACTCACTCATTCATTATTCAATATCAAGCTCCTACCATGTGTCAAGTACTCTTGTATTTGACACTGGGAATGCAGCTGTCATCTTGATAGTGTATGTACACATGCTCTAAAGCAATACTCTGCTGAGATGAAAAAGATAGATAGGAATTAGTTGGGCAAAGGGAAAAACGTGGCGGGTGAGGTTAAAAAAAAAAAAAATGGAAAATGTGCTCTCCAGAGCAAGTGCCCAGAGGGACACTTTAAAGGTTGGGAGAGTTATTTTTTTTAATTCTATTATTAATTGGATAATATCAGTTTATATCTGAAAGTAGCTCCATTCTCTCAGTAGTTATACTCAGTTTGAAAGAGTGGGTAGGGAATATATAAAATCCCCAATTTCATGTAAAATAAACTAACCAAAAGAATAAAACACCAAAACCAAAGAGAAATGCTAATTAACTATGTGTCCTAGAGCAATTTTGTGTTAATTCAAATCAACTAATATATAGAGAGAAATCGCTATGTGGTGTTTACAATGCTGTGGGCTGAGAATAGGGAAGCAAACATAAAAGTCACAGCTCTGCTTTCAAGTGACTTCAGTCTGGTGTGATGAGCACCACAGAAGGGAAGTGTGTGAAGTTACAGAGCATGCAGTGAGGGATTTAACCAGTTTGGTGGTTTTAAAGCATTCTAGAGAGTGTGATACTAACACTGAGGCTTGAAGGAAGAGCAGGAACTACTGAAGAGAAGAAACCAAGATCTGGGTGCTGGACGTGCTACATCTTGTGATTAGCTTAAACCTCAAAGAACTCATCTATTATCGTATTTTGTGATTAATTCCATAATCCCTTTATCTACTCTCAATCTTTCCACTGAACAGGATTCTATGCTGCTTCAATATCCCTTCATTCATTAATTCATTCACTCATTCAATATTTATTGAGAAGAGAGGAAGGAAAAGCATTCTGGATTTGAGAAGAGCCTATGGGAAGGCCAGGCTGGAAAAGGGCATGGTGTGTGTTTAAGCAGCTGAAAGAAAAGCATTTTACCAAGAGAGAAAAGAGTAGGAGAAAGAGAGGGAAGAAATGAGGCTGGAGACTTGGGAAAACACCAGTTCCCTTAACTCCTTCAAAGTCAGTTGAGAGTTTGGGACATTATTTCAAATGCAGTGGAGAGTCAGGGAAGGCTGCTAAGCCAATGAGTGATCAGACCAGGTCCCCTGGCAGCAGTGGGGAGTATAGGTAGGAAGGGAGTAAAGCATTAACCTCTATAAGGCTTAGTAAGGTTAGCTTTTTTCTGCTTTACAGAATTGGAGTGAGGAATAAACAAGGGAACATATACAAATTTCTAGAATGGTATTTGTCACATGACAGGCAATCAGAAAATTTTAATACCTTCTCCAGTCCAGCAATGTTGTTTCTCATCTACTCTTGTTTTTCTCTTTTTATTCCTATAACTATATTTTAGGGGGAGGATTAACCATTAAAACTTTTTGCAGCAACTAAACTTGATTACTGAGCCAAACACAGGGAACAAATATGACTAGGACCTGAGTTCTTCCTTAAGACATAATCACAATGAACCATAACATTCTGTGATATGATCTACACTGATGACATGAGCCAAAGCTCAGAGGGAAGAATGATATCTTTCACCTCTCTGTCCTTAGCACCAGGCAATATGTGTGGCACAGAGGACTTCAACACAGATTTCTTGACCAAATGAATGCATTCTCTGGGAGCTTAGAAGATGAAGCAAGGGGATTGCATGCACTGAAAATTCAATCTCTTAGGATTTAATATAAGTTCATTGAGGACCATGGCTTTCTTTCTGTGTATTCTGTTGATAAATATTTGCAATTATCATTAATATGCTTTATTTTTATTTAAGTTTTTCCTGAATGATTAGTCACATTTTCAAATCAAAACTTTCCTATCATGAAACACCGTGTAAGAACATGAAAATATCAAATCTATACTGCAATGTTGGCTTGATAACATTGAATTCCTAATTATCTTTGTTATTTTCATCTGAGTCCCAGAAAATGAGACAAATTTCATTCTCTGTTGTTGACTTTCCTACCACCTACCTGCACGCTGGCCACCTAATCTAACCCCTACCTGATGTGTGTTTAGATAATCAAATTATTTTTATTATTGTGTGAGCAATACATCCGTAACTTTTATGAGAATCGTGTAATGTCAGTAAAGTAAATGGCCGTGGGGTTAAAACTAACACTGCTCCCTCTAATTAATATATGTAGTTCTCCCAGCTTCTATGCTAATGTATTTTATTTTTGAAGCAAGCTGAAAAATGAGGTGAGTAATCATAATGGTTTTGAGAACACTTAGCATTATTGTAGGAAAGTTAAAAGCTAAAGCTGTTTCATTCCTGTGTTTACAGTTCTTCAGAGTCTTCTGGCAGAACTGACCTTGGTCAAATTGCTTACTTTTTCTTAAAGAATTTTAACTATTTCAGATGAAAGACACGACTGCCTACTCTTAATGCATTAAAGTCTGAGTCGGTGGCTCCACGAGTGACAGCTGTCACGCACTGGCATGATCACTGAGGGAGAACAAATGTGCTTCCAACACCTACACATGCCCCTTGGGGAAGAAACTGTTTTAAAGAGAGAACTTGAAAAGTAATTCTGATACTGTTAGGGAAACATTATTGTTTTTATGGATTTGAAAGTACTTTTATTATAAATCCCAAACTCAAACTAAGAGATTTAAAAGTATGTGGATCTTTAAAAAAAGATTTAAAAGAGAATGTGGAAAAGGAAACTGAAGTTCCTGTTTCCCAATTCAATTTCATAACCCCATATCCCAGAAGTTGTCAGTTAACAGTTTCTTCTTTTTTAATTAATTTATTTTAATTGGAGAATAATTGCAGTATGTAAAGAATAGACTTTTGGTCTCCGTGGGAGACGGTGAGGGTGGGATTATTCAAGAGAACAGCACTGAAACCTGCATATTAACATATGTAAAATAGAGGAATAGTGCAATTTCAATGCATGAAGCAGGGCACTCCAAGCCAGCGCTCTAGGACAACCCAGAGGGAGGGAGGGAGGGGGGGTTCAGGATAGGGGGACAGTTTCTTCCTAATTTCTCCTTCCAGAAATGTCTCTCCTCATAACACTCTATATGTGAAGTATCTATTATGTATTTTAACACAAATAGGATCATCCTATACCCAATTTTGTAATTTTCATTTTTCATTTTAAATTAGGTCAATACATTTAGCTCTTCATCTTCCTTTTAGTGCCTGAATAGCATTACATATACAGATGAGCCATAATTTACTTTACCTACTAATAAACATTTACATTGTTTCCTTTCTTTCTTCTTGCTATTAGACATAGCACTGTGATGAACACCTTTCAATATACATTTTTTTTTCAACTTAAGCAAATACATTCATTTTATAAATTCCAAGCAGGAATCCTAACACTGTTTCGAAAAACATTCTTCAGTTGAATCAGATGCCCAAATGTTCCATTCTAATAACTCTCTGATTAAGAAAGGGTGATGTGATGTTGATATAACATGTTCTATTGAATTAGGCAATTTTCTATTAATCTATTGTTATGTAACAAACTACTCCAAAACTTTATGGATTAAAACAAAAACATTTATTTAGTTCAGAAATCTGTGACTTGTTCAGGGCTGGGCTAGGAAGTCTTGTGTCTGCTCCACACAGCATCAGGCAGGCATGGCTTGGCTAAGGGATGAGACCCAGTTAAGATGACTCACTCAACTGGTTGGAGCTGGTTTTCAGTCTGAAGGTCAGTTTGGCCTGAGGGATGGGGATACTCTGTTTTCTCTCCATAAGGATGGAGCTAGGTGAAAGCTGTTGCTTTTTACAACCTAGTCTCAGAAGTCTCATAGTGTCCCATCTGCTGTACTATATTCATTAAACTAGTCACAAAAGGTCTTCCAGGGCTTAAGAGGATATTTGATGGAAATGTGGTAAGGTTTTTTAAAAAGCAAGTAGATTGGGAAATATTATTACAGCCACACCCAAAAACACCTTCTTCAACTCTAGATAAACAAATACTTCAAAATATTATGTGTTTACTTTTGGAACAAGGACATCTAAGTTTTACTGTTTATCCTTTTCCTTTAGGAAAAACTATTAGGAAAAACTATTCTACCAGAACCATCAGATTGTTTCCTTTATAGATATGTAGTATTCATGCTAGTCCCAACTATGACTAAAAACTCTGGTAAATCAATTTTTCTTTAACTGATGAGAAGCTACTTTGCTTTTCCATTCCCCTCTACTTAGCATAGCACCTAGTCATAGTAGTAATCATTATTCTTAAGATGTTATATTGCCTCTTGACTGATAAGGAAATCGATGTGTGAAAAGGTAAAGCACCTTTTCTAAAATCATTGAAGTGCTACAACTAGGAATGAATCTAGGTCATTGTACAAACCCTAGGTTCTTACTGCTAATTAAACTTTCGAAAGTATTGGGTCAAAAGTTTTGTTACATTAGGCTTATTGGTAGGAAAATCTTTAGTCATGGTTGTCATTCTGTCTAAAAGACTGTTTGAGCTAATAGAATAAAACAGGAGACAAAGAGACAATGTGAGAAGAACTAAAATATTGTGTTGCTTCTTCTCCATTCTTCTCCTAGTTCAATTTCATGGTTCTGTAATGGAACACACATTGATTAAATGTCATATTAAGATAAGAAGTTAGTAGATAGAAGGAACCGCAGAAATCTTGCCAGTGAATAAAATAAACCACAGAAAGCTTTTTGCAGGAAGCTGATCTTGCCCAGTGAAGTGAAGGAAAGATCTTTTGTGAAGACTCTGACAGAGTTAGTTCCCAAAACTGGTTGTGCATCAAAGTCACCTGAGCACCTCAGACCTGACTGAAGGAGACTCAGATTCAATTGGAAGAAAGTAGGGCCTGGGAATATGATGTACCTCTTTTGGAAAACAAGCTTAGGGCACTCTTCATGGGTTTTCTGTTTTGTTTTTTTTCTTTAGCATTTTTTTAAAATTTTGATGTCTTTCTCTCTTGTAATCAGGTTTTTCTCTGGCTTCCTTTTTTAATATATACAAGGTAATACTTGTTCTTTAATAGAAGCCAAGATTCTGATTCATTCTTTAGCAACTATCATATCAGGTTATTATAATATCTTTTATGCCAAATAAGAGGAAACTCTATTTTTGATGTTTTTGTTGGAAATGAAAATGGATAAGCCTCCTAGAGTATATGACTTTTTTCTTCCCGGCTTCCTTTTTTCAGAATACAGTACCTACAAGGTGATGGCTATTCAACAGAAACCAATATCTTACTCTTTTTTTTTCTTGGTAATCATTATATTAACTTATTGTAGTGTCTTTAGTGCCGAATCAGATAAAACACTATTTCCGTATTTTAATTAACATTTCCAGTTACCAGTGAGATGAAGCACCTTTTCATATGTTTATTTGACATTCAGGTTTTCTCTTCTATAGATTGCCTGTTTTTAACCTTTGCACATTATGGGCAGTTTTCTTTTCCTTATTGATTACATATGACTTGGATATTACCAGAAATTCTTTGTCTTTTTAAGCACTGCAGATACATCTCCCAGAGAACATCAGTCCAAACTGGGAGGCACTTTGTAGACTATAGTTGCAGGTGAGTGCAAGGGGACCTCATTAAATCAGAGAGTGCTGGGGTGACCTCAGTGCCAGGCTCAAGTCTCACTTGTAGGACAGAGCCCTCATACTGAGCATGAACAACAGGGGCACAGGAAAGGAAAGGGGAAGAGACAGTCCACCTCACAAAGCACTGTATTTTTTTTAACAATTCAAATAAATGACAGAAGAGGGAGCTCCAGAATCCTGAAGCTAGAAAACCTACACTGAACGTCTTGCCTTCTAGTATAGGCAAACTCAACTCACTAAAATATAAGCAATGAGAAAGAAAAGTAGTCAAACCCACTTATTGGAAAGTTATGAACAAAATAACATTCTTTCAAGCAGTGAAAACATGCCAGAGTGACATGCCTACAAAATAAAGAAAAACTATATCTACTATTTGAAACAAATAAGCTTAAAGAAATTGAGAAGATAATAGAGGTTTAAAATAATAAATTAGAATCAAAATAACTCAAATAATATTATTAGAGCAAAGAAAAGAAGAAGATTTGAAAATGGAAGTTACAAAAACAAGGAATGTATTAGAAATTTTTAAGTATGTATCTTTAGAAATGAAGGTTAAACTAAAAACAATACCTTGGTGAATAAATGGAAAGGAGGGAAATTTTTATTTAAAAAGGACTTAAGGGAATTCCCTGGCCATCCAGTGGTTAGGACTCTGCACTTTCACTGCTGAGGGCCAGGTTCAATTCCCTGGCTGGGGAACTAGCCTGCTGAGGGCCAGGTTCAATTCCCTTGGCTGTGTATGGCACAGCCAAAAAAAAAAAAAAACAGATTTAAGAGCAAGTAACACAGAACATTAGCAAACTGTGCATGTGTGTGTGTGGGTGTGTGTATGTAAATCTCCAAAGCAGAAAACCAAAGCAATTGAAAAGAACAAATACTAAAAAACAACCATTGAAGAAAATCTTCTGAAAAAAAAGTTAACTCAAAATTACATACTGAAAAGATACAATGCATATTCTGGAAAATCAACCCAGATTGATTGACATCAAGGTACACTGTAGTGGAATAATTAGCATTCAAAGAAAAAGAGAAATGCATTAAAAATAGATATCCAATAACAAAAAATTCTAAAGCCTCTTTCAGTTAGAAAATTTTAAAGTATGTTATCACACAACCCTTGGATTAAAGTACAAATACAAAAATAAGCAAGAGAATTTTTTTAAAGAACATTAGTGAAAACAACATTTCAGAATCCATGGGATATAGCCACGGCAGTTATCAGAGTCAAATTATAGCATGAAGTATCTCTATCAATTCAAAGAAAAGTGTGAATTTAATAAATCATATTAGAAGTTATAGCCAATTCAATTATACAAAATGAAGCAACTAGAGGATTAAGAATTGTAAAGAAAAACATAAACCTACCTCTGCTTGCAGATTACAAAACTAAGTCTCTGGAAACCCAGAGCAGCAAAAGGACTATGCTTTAATATAATCACAAATTAATGGTAAAGTCAAGTATAGAAAACAAATAATCTCTATAGTAGTTTAAATAAAATGTAGTTAAGAGACATGATGGATGAGAAAAATCCAAATAAAATAGGGAGGAAAAAAAGATACAGAAAAGAGAAAAAGAAGAAAAAGAAATAGCCACAGTCTAGTAAGTAACGAAAGAATTTCGAATGAATGGAAACTTTTCTTCCTTCTTGAGTTGAAAAACCTCACATTAAATCTATGACAGCTTTCCCAACCTGTCTGACTTCAGACTATAATACAAAGTTACAGTCATCAAGACAGTATGGTACTGGCACAAAGACAGAAACATAGATCAATGGAACAAAATAGAAAGCCCAGAGATAAATCCATGCACCTATGGACACCTTATCTTTGACAAAGGAGGCAAGAATATACAATGGAGAAAAGACAATCTCTTTAACAGGTGGTGCTGGGAAAACTGGTCAACCACTTGTAAAAGAATGAAACTAGAACACTTTCTAACACCATACACAAAAATAAACTCAAAATGGATTAAAGATCTAAATGTAAGACCAGAAACTATAAAACTCCTAGAGGAGAATATAGACAAAACACTCTCTAACATAAATCACAGCAGGATCCTCTATGACCCACCTCCCAGAGTAATGGAAATAAAAGCAAAAATAAACAAATGGGACCTAATTAAACTTAAAAGCTTTTGCACAACAAAGAAAACTATAAGCAAGGTGAAAAGACAGCCTTCATAATGGGAAAAAATAATAGTAAACGAAGCAACTGACAAAGAATTTATCTCAAAAATATACAAGCAGCTCCTGCAGCTCAAGTCCAGAAAAATAAACAACCCAATCAAAAAATGGGCCAAAGAACGAAACAGACATTTCTCCAAGGAAGACATACTGATGGCTAACAGACACATGAAAAACACAAATCAAAACCACAATGAGGTACCATCTCATGCTGGTCAGAATGGCAGCTATCCAAAAGTCTACAATTAATGCTGGAGAGGGTATGGAGAAAAGGGAACCCTCTTACACTGCTGGTGGGAATGCAAACTAGTACAGCCGCTATGGAGAACAGTGTGGAGATTCCTTAAAAAACGAGAAATAGAACTGCCATACAACCCAGCAATCCCACTGCTGGGCATACACACTGAGGAAACCAGAATTGAAAGAGACACGTGTACCCCAATGGCCATCACAGCACTGTTCACAATAGCCAGGACATGGAAGCAACCTAGATGTCCACCGGCAGACGAATGGAAAAGAAAGCTGTGGTACATATACACAAAGGAATATTACTCAGTTATTAAAAAGAATGCATTTTAATCAGTTCTAATGAGGTGGATGAAACTGGAGCTTATTATACAGAGTGAAGTAAGTCAGAAAGAAAAACACCAATACAGTATACTAATGCATATATATGGAATTTAGAAAAATGGTAACAATGACCCTATACTCAAGACAGCAAAAGAGACACAGATGTAAAGAACAGACTTTTGGACTCTGTGAGAAAAGGTGAGGGTGGGATGATTTGAGAGAATAGCATTGAAACATGTATATTATCATATGTGAAATAGATCGCCAGTCCAGGTTCGATACATGAGACAGGGTGCTCGGGGCTGGTACACTAGGATGACCCTGAGGGATGGGATGGGGAGGAAGGTGGGAGGGGGGTTCAGGATGGGAAACACATGTACACACATGGCTGATTCATGTCAATGTATCACAAAAACTACTACAATATTGAAAAGTAATTAGCCTCCAATTTAAATAAATAAATTAATTTTTTAAAAAATCTATGGCAGTTTTCCTTAAATTAATTTATAAATTTCCAATTAAAATATCAGCATATGATTTACAAGCTAGACAAGTTCACTATAAAGCTTATTTGGTAGAATCAAGAAATACCAGAAACCAGAAAACCGAATAAAAGAACAGTAATTGGGTGCTGGCCCTATCAGATACAAAAATACATTTAAAAGCCTCTAAAATAGTTAGTTCAAACTACCACACAATTGCAGTCATCTTACATGCTAGCAAAGTAATACTCAAATTTCTCCAAGCCAGGTTTCAACAAAACATGAACTTCCAGATGTTCAAGCTGGATTTAGAAAACGCAGAGGAACCAGAGATCAAATTGCCAACATCCGTTGGATCATTGAAAAGCAAGAGAGTTCCAGAAAAACATCTACTTCTGCTTTATTGACTACACCAAAGCCTTTGACAGTGTGGATCACAACAGACTGTGGAAAACTCTTCAAGAGATGGGAATACCAGATCACCTTACCTACCTTCTGAGAAATCTGTATGTAGGTCAAGAAGCAACAGTTAGAACTGGACATGGAACAACAGACTGGTTCCAAATTGGGAAAGGAGTACGTCAAAGCTGTATATTGTCACCCTGCTTATTTAACTTCTCTGCAGAGTACATCATGCAAAATGCCAGGCTGGATGAAGCACAAGCTGGAATCAATATTGCCAGGAGAAATATCAATAACCTCAGATACGTAGATGACACTACCCTTATGGCAGAAAGTGAAGAAAAACTAAAGAGCCTCTTGATGAAAGTAAAAACGGAGAGTGAAAAAGCTGGTTTAAAACTCAACACTCAAGAAACTAAGATCATGGCAGTCAGTCCCATGACTGTGGCAAGTACATGGGAAAACAATGGAAACAGTGACAGACTTTATTTTCTTGGGCTCCAAAATCACTGCAGATGGTGACTGCAGCCATGAAATTAAAAGACACTTGCTCCTTGGAAGAAAAGCTATGACCAACCTAGAGAGCATACTAAAAAGCAGAGACATTACTTTGCCAACAAAGGTCCATCTAGTCAAAGCTATGATTTTTCCAGTAGTCACATATGGATGTGAGAGTTGGACCATAAATAAAAAGCTGAGTGCCAAAGAATTGATGGTTTTGAACTGTGGTGCTGGAGACGACTCTTGAGAGTCCCTTGAACTACAATCAAACCAGTCAATCCTAAAGGAAGTCAGTCCTTAATATCCATTTGAAGGACTGATGCTGAAGCTGAAACTCCAATACTTTGGCCACTTGATGCAAAGAACTGATTCTTTGGAAAAGACCCTGATGCCGGGGAAGGTTGATGGCAGGAGGAGAAGGGGATGACAGAGAATGAGATGGTTGGATGGCATCACAGACTCAATGAACATGAGTTTGAGCAAGCCTCAAGAGTTGGTAACGGACAGGGAAGCCTGGCGTGCTGCAGTCCATGGGGTCACAAAGAGTTGGACACAACTGAGCAACTGAACTGAACTGAACTGAAAATAGTAAGTATAATATTGGTGCACAGATAATCAGTCTAATAATATTAACAGAAAATACAAAATACAAAAACAGATCCAACAGTATATGGTAATTTGTTTGACAAAACAATAATTCAATAAGGAGAGAAAAGATGGTTTTTTTTTAATGTGGTATTGAGGTAACTGGATAGCTTAATAGAAAAAGATAAAGTTGGATTCATTTTTCATGCCACAAGCTCTAAATGGATCAAATGTCTAAGTAGAAATTATAATACCATATAAATATTAATATTAGAGGAAAGTTGAAGAGACTTCCTCTATAGCTGCAAGCAGAAAAATCTTTCATTACTATGACTAAAAATTCAGAGAAAAAATGAGAAAAGACTGAGATATCTGATACTGTGTAAACAAAACTTTTATATGAGGGAAAAAAATCATGAAAGCAAAGTTTTCTAAAAAATAGAAAGCTAGGGGAAAGTTTATAACTTATATCACAGATAAAGGGTTGATACCCATAATGAAGTGTGTCAAAAAATAAAGAAATCCAAAATTGCAACTCATTGCCGAATAACCATCAACAGGAGAATGTTGGATCCCACCAAAAAAGATACCCTATGTCCAAGGGCAAAGGAGAAGCCCCAATAAGACAGCAAAATCACATTTAGAATCAAACCCCATACCTGCCAGAGATGTTCAGAGGGCTCAAACAAAACCTTGTGTGCACCAGGACCCAGAAACCCTACAAAGACTGAGCCAGACCTGTCTTTGAGTGTCTCCTGAAGAGGCACGGGTCAGCAGTGACCTGCCATGGGGACAGCGGCTCTGGCTGCAGCAGACTTGGGTCACACAGCATGTGGCATAAGCTCTTTTGGAGGAGGTCACCATTAGCTCCACTACAGAGCCACCAAGAAGATGATCCACAAACTGTAGAACAATTATACCAAAGAAATTCTCACACTGTTAAGAAAGTTCTTGGACCCACAACAGATTTTCCAATCTGAGGATCTGGCAAAGGGACTGAGAATCCCCAGGTAATTTGACTTTGGAGGTAGGTGATTATAGAACTTCCACAGGACTGGGGAAACAGATTCTGGGAGGGCACAAACAAAACCTTGTGCACAGCAGGAGTCAGGAGAAAGGAGCAGTGTCCATACAAGAGACTGACCCAGACTTGCTTGTGAGTCTCGGGGAGTCTCCAGCGGAGTTCACAGTGGCCTGCTGTGGAATCAGGGGCATTGAATACAACAGTGCTTGCATAAGTCCTTTTGAAGGAGATCTCCATTACCATCATTATCCCTACCATAGTTTGGCCTCAGGCCAAACAACAGAGAGGGAATACAGCCCCACCCATCAAGAGAAAATTGGATTAAAGATTTACTGAGCATTGCCCTGCCCATCAGAACAAGATCCAGATTACCCCACAGTCAGTCTCTCCCATCAGGAAGCTTCCACAAGCCTCTTTTCCTTATTCATCAAAGGGCAGACAGAATGAAAATCAAAATCACAGAAAACTAACAAACTGATCACATGGATCACAGCCTTGTCTAACTCAATGAAACTATGAGCCAGGCCGTGTAGGGCCATCCAAGATGGACGGGTCATGGTGGAGAGTCTGACAAAACATGGTCCACTGGAGAAGGGAAAGGCAAACCACTTTAGTACTCTTGCCCTGAGAACCCCATGAACAGTATGAAAAGGCAAAAAGATATAATACTGAAAGATGAACTCCCCAGGTCAGAAGGTACCCAATATGCTACTGGAGAAGAGTGGAGAAACAACTCCAGAAAGAATGAAGAGACGGAGCCAAAGCAAAAACAACACCCAGTTGTGGATGTACCGGTAATGGAAGTAAAGCCCAATGCTATGAAGAACAATATTGCATAGGAACTTGGAATATTAGGTCCATGTATCAAGGTTAATTGGAAGCGGTCAAACAGGAGATGGCAAGAGTGAACTTAGACATTTTAGAATCAGTGAGCTAAAATTAACCAAAATGGGTGAATTTAATTCAGATGACAATTATATCTACTACTGTGGGCAAGAATCCCTTAGAAGGAATGGAGTAGCCCTCACAGTCAACAAACGAGTCTGAAATGCAGTGCTGTGCTATGCTTAGTTGCTAAGTCATGTCCAACTCTTTGCGACCCCTATGGACCGTAGCCCGCCAGGCTCCTCAGTCCATGGGTATTCTCTAGGCAAGAACAGTGGACAGGGTTTGAACCCAGGTCTCTGGTATTGCAGGTGGCTTCTTTACCATCTGAGCCACCAGGGAAGCCCCTGAAATGCAATACTTGGGTGCAATCTCAAAAATGATAGAAAGATCTCAGTTCATTTCAAAGACAAACCATTCAACATCACATAATCCAAGTCTATGCCCCAACCACTAATGCCAAAGAAGCTGAAGTTGAAGGGTTCTATGATGACCTACAAGACCTTCTAGAACTAACATCAAAAAAGATGTCCTTTTCATCATAGGGGACTGGAATGCCAAAGTAGGAAGTCAAGAGATACCTGGAGTAACAGGTAAGTTTGGACTTGGAGTGCAAAATGAAGCAGGGCAAAGGCTAACAGAGTTTGCCAAGAGAACACAGTGGTCATAGCAAACACCCTCTTCCAACAACAGATGACTCTACCCATGGACATCACCAGGTGATCAATACCAAAATCAAATTGATTATATTCTTTGCAGCCGAAGATGGAGAAGCTCTGTAAAGTCAGCAAAAACAAGATCGGGAGCTGACTGTTGCTCAGATCATTAACTCCTTACTGTAAAATTCAGACTTATATTGAAGAAAGTAGGGAAAACCACTGACCATTCAGGAATGACCTAAATCAAATCCCTTATGATTATACAGTAGAAGTGACAAATATATTCAAGGGATTAGATCTGATAGAGTGCCTAATGAACTATAGATGGAGGTTCTTGACATTGTACAGAAGATAGGGATCAAGACCATCCCCAAGAAAAAGAAATGAAAAAAAGCAAAACAATTGTCTGAGGAGGCCTTACAAATAGCTGAGAAAAGAAGAAAAGCTAAAGGCAAAGGAGAAGAGGAAAGATATACCCATCTGAATACAGAGTTCCAAAGAATAGCAAGGAGAGATAAGAAAGCATTCCTCAGTGATCAATGCAAAGAAATAAAGGAAAACAATAAAATGGATAAGACTAGAGATCTCTTCAAGAAAATGAGAGATACCAAGGGAACACTTAATGCAAAGATGGGCACAATAAAGGACAGAAATGGTATGGACCTTAGAGAAGCAGAAGATATTAAGAAGAGGTGGCAAGAATACACAGAAGAACTGTACAAAAAAGATCTTCACAACCCAGATAATGATGATGGTGTGATCACTCAGAACCAGACATCCTGGAATGCAAAGTCAAGTGGGCCTTAGAAAGCATCACTGTGAACAAAGCAGGTGGAGGTGATGGAATTCCAGTTGAGCTATTGAAAATCCTAAAAGATGATGCTATGAAAGTGCTGCACTCAATATGCCAGCAAATTTGGAAACTCAGCAGTGGTCACAGGACTAGAAAAGGTCAATTTTCATTCCACTCCCAAAGAAAGACAATGCCAAAGAATGTTCAAACTACCACACAATTGCACTCATCTCACACACTAGCCAAATAATGCTCAAAATTCTCCAAGCTAGGCTTTAATAGTACATAAACTGAGAACTTCCAGATGTTCAAGCTGGATTTAGAAAAGGCAGAGGAACCAGATATCAAATTGCCAACATCTGCTGGATCATCAAAAAAGCAAGAGAGTTCCAGAAAAACATCTACTTCTGCTTTACTGACCATGCCAAAGCCTTTGACTGTGTGGATCACAATAAACTGTGGAGAATTCTTAAAAAGATGGGAATACCAGACCACCTGACCTGCTTCCTGAGAAATCTGTATGTAGGTCAAGTAGCAACAGTTAGAACCAGACGTGAAACAACAGACTGGTTCAAAATTGGGAAAGGAGTATGTCAAGGCTGTATATTGTTACCCTGCTTATTTAACTTATATGCAGAGTTTATCATGCAAAATACCAGACTAGATGAAGCACGAGCTGGAATCAAGATTGCTTGGAGAAATATCATGATCAGATATGCAGATGACACCATTGGTATGGCAGAAAGTAAAGAGGAACTAAAGAGCCTCTTGATGACAGTAAAAGGGGAGAGTAAAAAACCTGGCCTAAAAATCAGCATTCAAAAAACTGAGAACACGGCATCTGGTCCTATCACTTCATGGCAAATACATGGGGAAACAATTAAAACAGTGACAGATTTTATTTTCTTGGGCTCCAAAATCACTACAGATGGTGACTGCAGCCATGAAATTAAAAGACACTTGCTCCTTGGAAGAACAGCTATGACCAACCTAGACAGCACACTAAAAAGCAGAGACATTACTTTGCCAACAAAGGTCTGTCTAGTCAAAGCTCTAGTTTTTCCAATAGTCATGTATGGATGTGAGAGAAGGAAAAATAAGTGCTGAAGAATTGATGCTTTTGTATAGTGATATTGGAAAAGACTCTAGAGTCCCTCGGACTGCAAGGAGATCAAATCAGTGAATTCTAAAGGAAATCAGTCCTGAATATTCACTGGAAGGACTGATGCCAAAGCTGAAACTCCAATACGTTGGCCACATGATGCAAAGAACTGACTCATCTGAAAAGACCCTGATGCTGGGAAAGATTGAAGGCAGCAGGAGAAGGGGATGTCAGAGGATGAGACGGCTGGATGGCATCACTGACTCGATGGACATGAGTTTGAGTAAGCTCGGGAGTTGGTGATAGACAGGGAAGGCTGGCATGCTGCAGCCCATGGGGTCACAAAGAGTTGGAAATGACTGAGTGACTGAACTGAAAAATAAAGAATTTTGATACACTTCCTAGAGTAATTAAAAATAAATAAATAAATAAGCAACTGGGACCTAATGAACCTTTAAAGCTTATATACAGCAAAGGAAACTCTAAACAAAACAATAAGATAACCCTCAGAATGGGAGAAAACATTTGCAAAGGAAGAAACTGACAAGGGATTAATCTTCAAAATATACAAACTGTTCATGCAGCGCAATATCAAAAAATCCCAAATAATCCAATCAATGTAAATGAGACATTTCTCCAAAGATGACATAAAGATGGCCAAAAAGTATATGAAAGATGCTTAACAGCATTAAGTATTAGAGTAATACAAATCAAAACTACAAAAAGGTATCACCTCACACCAGTCAGAATTGCCATATTCAAAAAAGTCTACAAACTATAGATACAGGAGAGAATACGAAGAAAAGAGAATCCCCTTACATTGTTGGTGGGAATGTAAACTGGTATAGCTACTATAGAGAAGAGTATGAAAAATCCTCAAAAAACTAAAAATAGAACTACCATATGACCCAGCAATCCCACTCCTGGGCATATACCCAGAAAAAACCATAATTCAACAAGATACATTTACCCACAATGTTCACTGAAGCACTATTTACAATAGCCAGGACATGGAAGCAGCATAAATGTCCATTAACAAAGGAATGGATAGATATGTGGTACATATATAAAATGGAATATTAATCAGCTATAAAAAAGAAGGAAATCATGGCATTTGCAGCAACATGGATGGACATAGAGATTGTTATACTGAGTGAACTAAGTAACAGAAAGACAAATATCATATGATATCACTAACATGTGGAATCTAAAACAGAGGGTACAAACGAACTTATTACAAAACAGAAGTAGAGTCATGGATATAGAAAAGAAACTTGCACTTGCTAGGGGATGGTCGGGGAAGGGATAAGCAGAGAGACTGGGATTGACATATAGACACTACTATATATAAAATGGGGCTTCCCAGGTGGTGCTGGTAGTAAAGAACCCGCCAGCCAAGGCAGGAGATGCAGGAAACTCAGGTTCAATCCCCTGGGTTGGGAAGATCACCTGGAGGAGGGTAAGGCAACCCACTCCAGTATTCTTGCCTGGAGAACCCCATGGACACAGAAGCCTGGCAGGCTATGGTCCGTAGGGTCACAAAGAGTCAGATACGACTGAAACAACTTAGCATGCACGCACGCATATATAAAATAGATAACTAATAAGAACCAGCAGTATACAGCAGCTGTATACAGCTGTTATAGCACAGGGAACTCTACTCAATATTCTGCAATGGCCCATGTGGGATAAGAATCTAAAAAAAAAGAGTGGATATATGTATATGTATAACTGATTATATATATATAACTAACTAACATAACACGTTAAATCAACTACTGTTCAGTGGTTAAGTCATGCTGACTCTTTGCAACCACATGAACTGCAGCACTCCAAACTTCCCTGTCCTTCACTATCTCCCTGAGTTTGTGCAAACTCATGTCCATTGAAACAGTGATACCATACTCTGTCGCCCCCTTTTCCTCTTGCCCTCAATCTTTCCCAGCATGAGATGGCCAAAGTATTAGAGCTTCAGCTTCAATATCAGTCCGTCCAATGAATATTCTGGGTTTATTTCCTATAGGATTGACTGTTTTGATCTCCTTGCAGTACAAGAGACTCTCAAGAGTCTTCTCCAGCACCACAGTTTGAAAGCATCAATTCTTCAGCGCTCAGCCTTCTTTATGGTCCAACTCTCACATCTGTTAGCGACTACTAGAAAAACCATAGCTTTGACTATATGGACATTTGTTGGTAAAGTAAGGTCTCTGTTTTTTAATACACTGTGTAGGTTTGTCATTGTTTTTCTTCCAAAGAGCAAGTGTCTTTTAATTTCATGGCTGCAGTCACCATCCACAGTGATTTTGGAGCCCAAGAAAATAAAATCTGTCACTGTTTCTACTTTTTCCCCATCTATTTGCCATGAAATGATGGGACCAGATGCTATGATCTTAGTTTTCTGAATGTTGAGTTTTAAGCCAACCTTTTCATTCTCCTTCATCAAGAGGCTCTTGAGTTCCTCTTCACTTTCTGCCAACTATACCCCAGTAAAATTTTTTTTAAATAAACAAAAATAAAGAAGAAAACAGTGGCTCAGTAAAGAATCCTCCCTGCAATGCAAGGGGCAGGGTTCAATCCCTGATCCAAGAAGGTCCCACGAGTGCACAGCAACTAAGTCCATGTGCCACAACTATTGAGCCTGTGCTCTAGAACCTGCCATTATTGAGCCCACTTGCCCTTGAGCCCATGCTCTGCGACAAGAGAAGCCACCACAATGAGAAGCCAGCATATAGCAACTAAAAGAGTAGCCCTCACTGCAACTAGAGAAAAACCTTCACAGCAACAAAGACCCAGCATAGCCAAACATAAATATAAAAAATTTTTAAAAAGAAGAAAACCAACAATGCTGGAGAAGAATGGGCTGAAGTAGACAACTCTCAGAGAAAGAAATACAAATGGATCTTAACAGATGAAAGGTTCTTAGCCTGACTCACACACAAAAAAGTACAAATTAAAAATCTACTAAGAGAATACTGATCACCTATCAAATGAGTAAAATTTCAAAGTTTTATAGCATACTCTGTTGTCTAGTCTAAGCAGAACAGGCACTCTCACTCATTGTTAGGAAAGTTTCCTAGCCAACATAGAATGAGCTATAATACACAAAATTGACGAATCTGAAAAAAATATACTGAGTAGAAGAAGCAAGACACAAAAGAGTACATCTTATATGATTCCATTTATGTAAAATATTAAAACTGGTAAAATAAAATTATAGAGAAAAAAAGTAGATCAAGGATTGACAGTTCTGGGAATTAACTGCAAGAGCATACATTTAGAGCTAAGAAAGCAATCTATACCTTGACTGAAACGGTGGTTGTACTTGTCAAAACTTGTCAAATTATAAAATGAATGCATTTAATTTTATATAAATTATACATCAATAAAGTTGATGTTTTTAGAAAAGACTATTAGAAGAGTTACACAGAATAAAGGAAGCGAAGGGAAAGGGAAGGGAGAGGAGGGAGGGAGAAACAAATAAACCAACTTCATTCATACAAAACAGACCAAGAAAAAAGGAACAAAGATCAGATAGACAAAAACAAAGAGAAGACAGAAGAAGATAAACTACCTCAGAAATTATACTATGTAAATGGACTAAATATTCCAATTAAAGACAAAGATTGTAGGACCGCCTAAAAACACACTCGCTAACTACATGCTGTTTATAAATGTGAAATTAAAAGAATGGGGGAAGATACACCTTGAAAACACTAACCATAACGCATTTATGTGGCAATATTAAAGTCAGATAAGCAAACTGTGAGTTTCTCTGGTGGCTCAGATGGTAAAGAATCCACTTGCAATTCAGGAAATCCAGCTTCATTCCCTGAGTTGGAAAGGTTCCCTGGAGAAGGGAATGGCTACCCACTCCAGTATTCGTGCCTGGAGAATTCCAAGGACAGAGGAGTCTGGCGGGCTACAGTCCATGGGATCACAGAGTCGGACACAGCTAAGCGAGTAACTTTTCAGTTTTTTCAAGCAAACATTAAGGTAAGAAGTACTACTAATATTAAGATAGGTCAATTTTAATGCCTATTTTAAGATAGTTCAATTCAACAGTAAGAAAAAACCCTAAATTTAAAATCTACTAATAGCATAATTCAAAAGATATATGCACTCCTATGTTCAGAGCAGCACTATTCACAATAGCCAAGACATGGAGACAACCTAAATGTCCATCAACAGATGAATGGATAAAGATGCGGTACATATACACAATGGAACACTACTCAGTCATAAGAAAGAATGAAATAATGCCTTTTACAGAAAGATGGATGGACTAAGAAATCATACTAGTCAGAAAGAGAAAGACAAATACCATATGACATCGATTACATGTGAAATCTAAAATATGGCACAAATGAACCTACTTATGAAACAGAAACAGACTTATGGACACAGGGAACAAACCTGTGGTTCAAGTGGGAGGGGGCTGGAGGAGGGTTGGAGTGGGAAGGTGGAGTTAGCAGATGCAAACCATCACATATAGGATGGGTAAACAGCAAAATCCTACTCTCTAGTACAGAGAACTATATTCAATATCCTGTGACAAGCCATAATGGAAAAGAATATAAAAAAGAACGTGTGTGTATATATATGTATGTATACACTTTGCTGTACAGCAGAAATTAACACAACACTGTAAATCAACTATACTTCAATTTTTAAGAAGTTAAATAAATTAAAAGCATTCTAAATTGAAAAGAAAAATAATTAGAAAATTACACAAATATTTGTAAATCAATGCATTTCTCTATGACCTATGCATTAAAAAAAAGCATGATGAAAAATGGAAAATAAAAATATGGCATAGCAAAATTTGTGGACTAGAATTGAAAATAATTATGGGAGAAAATTAAAGATATATATACATATATATACACACACACACACACACACACACATGTCCATGCCATGCAGCATGTGGGTCTTAGTTCCCTGACTAGAGACAGAACCCATGCCCCCTGCAGTGGAAGCAGAGGCTTAGCCACTGGACCACCAGGGAAGTCCTAAAGATACATATTTTTAAAAAAATGGAAAAAAATAAAATAAAAAATGAAAGAATGAGAATCAGTTTCCTTAGCTTCCATCTCAAGAAGCTAGAAAGAGGGAAAAAAGAACATAAATTAAGTCCCCAAAAGAAGAACAGATAAAATAATAAAGATAAGAACAGGAAGTACTAAAATAGAAAGCAGATAGAAAATAAAGAAAATCAAAAAAGCCAAAAGTTGATTCTTTGAGAATATAATGCACAAGTCCCTAGCAAGATTGAACAAGATAAAAAGAGGATATCTAACATCAGGAATAAAAAGGAGAACATCACTAGAGATCCTACATATATTAAAAGATAATAAGAGAATGTTGTGAATAATTTTATGCCAGTAATTTAATAATTAAGATAAAATAAGTTCCTTGAAAAAGACAGGTTATCAAAAATTTACATGAGTAAATAGAAAATCTAAAAAAAAAAAAAAAGAAAATCTAAATAGTTCTATATCTGATTTAAAAAAAAAAAAACAACAACACTAAAACTTGAACATAGGGCTTCCCTAGTGGTCCAGTGGTTAGAAATCTGCCTTGCAATGTACGGGACACAGGTTTCCTCCCTGGTGCGAGAAGATACCACATGCCGAGAAGCAACTAAGGCCATTAGACACAACTACTGAGCCCACATGCTGCAGCTACTGAAGCCTGCCAAGTACCCTAGAGCCTGTGCTCTGCAACAAGAGAAGCCACCACAATGAGAAGGCTGTACACCACACGAAGAGTATTTCCTGATCACAGCAACTAGAGAAAGCCTGCATACAGCAAGAAAGACCCACCACAGCCAAAAAATAAAATAAATAAATGTTCAAAAACATTAAAAACTTGAATATATACTTTAAACTCCTCCTAGTCCAAGAAGGAAGAAATATGATCAATCTAACAAAAATTATATCAGAGGAAAAAAAATGAACATTTCCCAACTTATTTAATGAACCTGATATAATTTCACCAAAATATATAAGGACATCACAGGAAAGTAAAATACAGACAACTATATCTCATGAATGTAGACATAATAATTCTAAGCAAACAAAAAGTCAAAATCAAAACTATCAATATGGAAAAAATAATAATCATGATAGATGGTTTTATTGCAGGAACATAAGATTGGCTTTACATTCAAAATTCAATGTAATTCAGTGCATCAGCAAAACAAATTAAAAACACATTATGATGAGTATATACCATTATTCAATAACAGAAACCAAGACTCCTTCCAGAAAGGACTGATTCTAGGGCTGTGACAGGGAAAATAAGCAACATAAACCTGAAGTATATTGTCATGCCAGATAGCAAGGAAATATTCAAAAAACAGAGGCATGCCAAAAGGACACAGGAGCCCACCTGAAAGAGCTTACAATGGCCAAAGCTGGAACAATTTGAGCAACAACATAAGTGATACAATATTATAAAGTAAATAACTTCATACTGATATGATTCAATAAATATAGAAGAGACAAATATTTTTTACAGAAGAATTCCAAACAATATATCTAATGTCGGAAAAAGCAATCTCATGCATGTAATCATCCACCCCCGCTGGGCCACTAAGACTGGGTCTTGGGCCTGAAACACTTCCTTAGTAATGGTAAAGAGGCCACATAGCTGTGCCAGGCTTATTGCCTTGTGTGAGAATATTTCTCCCAGTCTCAGGCTCAATGCGTGTTTCTTTTTTCTGCTTAAGCATGTGTATAGATAGCCAACACCTCTAGTTTTCAGTATTTCAGACTCCATAGGAGAGGTGGTGGAATCCTTCCGTGGCAGGAGAGGGGTCACTTGCCCCAAGCTGGCTAGGGGCACTGACTAGCCATGAGGGATCAAGGCATAGTATTGGAGCTGACCTTGTTTGGTCTCTTCTCTATGTGAGTAAAGTGTTGTCCTGTCCAGTGCTTGGCCGTGTTGTATTTTCTTCAGCGACTCTGTTTACACAGTTGCAGTGGGCAGAAGTGTTTGGACTTTTATTCCTGGAGGTTGGCATTGTGATGATCTTTGCTATTCTTCAATTAGTCAGGGTTCTGCCCTGAGATTTGTCACCGGTACACAGTATTCTGCTCAACAACCACTCCCTCTAGGAGATGGAGCTTAATATCCCTACTTTTGTGTGGGATGGACTTCCAAAGAAAGGGAAAGGGAACAACAGTAACTTTACAAGGAAGAGACCTGGCAGATACTACTTGGATGAAGTGATCAAGATTAACATACTAGTGACAGCTCATGTTGATAGGGTTAATACAGCGCACGCTGATATAATCTGATGAGAAGGGCATTTCACTCCTATGATATTCTTCCCCAAACCCTAAAGTTCTGATAGAAACCTGAGGAAAGCATTAGACAAATCCAAACTGAGGGGCATTCTACCAAATGTTGACTAGAACTCTTCAAAATTCTCAAAGTCTCTAAAAAAAGACAAAATAAAAACAGAAGTCAAAAAAAAGAGTAAGAAATGGTCCACAACATTTTAAATCAACTATACTCCAATAAAAATTTGCTAAAGAATAACATATGGACTTAAAGCCAATCAAAACTGAAGCAAATAATTTGCAGTTTAATAAAAAAAAATTGAAAAGAAACTGTCATAGACCATAGGAGACTAAGGAAATTTAATGTAGCATCATGGATTGTATCTTGGAACAGAAAAAGGACACTAGCCAAAAAAACCTGGTGAAATTTGAAAAACATCTAGAATTTAGTTAATAGTAACATACCACTCTAATATCTTAGTTTTAACTAATGTAACCTGGTTATGTAAGATGAAAAACTAGGCAAAAAGGGGAGAAAAGTACACAGGAACTTTCTGTATTATCTTTGTAACTTTGCAATGAATCTAAAATTATTCCAAAATAAAAAGTTTATTTTGAAAGTTAATTTTATTTTTAAAATAAAGTTTATTTACAGAAGAACTGGAATGAGCTTATTTTGCATACTGTTTTAGAACAAAAAGAAACTTTTCAATGTCAAAAAGAGTGTAATGTACATAATTTCCACAGAAGTTTTCTAATTTACAATGCTTTCCTTATAAATCAAAAGAAGTGGCAAGTTCAGTTTCACCACAACCTAAAAGAAAATCATGAACATGTAGCCAAGGATTGGATCATGTCTCACACCTTGAATGACTGCAATTATTTTTTTAAATGACCTATGTTTTAGATTAGCTTCACTGAAATGTCTTCAATGGATAAACTCACAATCACAGAAGAAAATCAGACTGGCCCATCTTCTCTCTCTACAACACACATAATATGGCCCCACATCTAGTGGGTTCAAGATGTTGGCCTTTACCCTGATTTAACCTGTCTCTTCTTCATGACCATGAGACATGTCACTTCTTCCTGAGGTGTCTAAAGACCTCTGAAGACCTTGGAGTCCAGCTGAAGACTTTGGAGCCCACATTGGTAGGCACAAAGTTGCTCTACCCTCGCCACCCTAACTGCACAGAGACTGGCCAGCAGGTAGCCAGGGTCACGCAAAGGCAGTTGTGTGGGTTCTCTTCTGGGCAGTGACATTGATTTACAGGATGAAAAAGAGAAAGGACTGTGAGTTTTTGAGATTAGCAGAATTCGGGGGAGGACTGTCTATCTCAAGGGAGCTTCATAAAAAGAATTTAAGGTTCTGGGTTGCACCCCTTAGCCAATTAAGTGTTTCTAAACATAATCAAGACAGAAGATCACAGGAGCCATTAGAGGAAATTATCATGCCAGTCTTTGCTGGGAGCCCTCCCCAAAGAATGTCATAGAAAACCCAGAACCCAGTGAGATTCCTCATTCCTGACTGTGGGACACACACTCCATGGATTCTTCCCTCCTCTTCCTGTCCCTCACAGTCAATCCCTTTGGTGCCAGGAAGGGGGAGACTAACAAAGTCCAGAAGGACCTCAGTGAATGTGGGGGTTACTCCCAATCCCACTCTGAGGTACACAGGGAGTCTCTCAGAGGTCATACCCCAAGGACAAGCATCAAATAAACCTCTACAGGAAAACCCCAAAATCCCAGTCTTACTTGGAAAAGGCCCAAAAAACAAGCTGTGCAACATTCTCTTTCAAAATGTTTATTTGCCCTTTAGCAGAGCTGTTCTTCCTACTTGAGCTGGACCAAGGGAACATCTGCCAAATCCTGGGTCATGTCATCCTGGATTACCCCTACTTCTAAACATTCCTTTAAGGTCTGAGACCTGGATAGATCAATGACCGCCACAGATCAGGGCCTTTTAGACTCCCCCCACCACCCCTCAGCAAAATATATGCACTCCCGTGCTCCAAGCCTCTTTCCTCTGCAGTTGAAGTTTAATGGGGATGGTTGTTGTTGTTCAGTCTCTCAGGTGTGTCCAGGTCTTTGCGACCCCATGGACTGCAGCAGGCCAGCCTTTCCTGTCCTTCACCATCTCCCTGAGTTTGTTCAAGCTATGTCCATTGAGTTAGTGATGCTATCCAACTATCTTATCCTCTGTCACTTCCTCCTCCTTCTGCCTTCAATCTTTCCCAGCATCAGGGTCTTTTCCAATGAGTCAGCTCTTCATATCAGATGGCCAAAGTATTGGAGCTTCAGCTTCAGAATCAGTCCTTCCAATGAGTTGTCAGGGTTTATTTCCTTTAGGATTGACTGGTTTGACCTCCTTGCAGTACATGAGACTCTCCACAGTCTTCTCCAGCATCAGTTCTTCGGTGCTCAGCTCTTTTGATGGCCCAATTCTCACATCCACACATAACTACTGGAAAAACCATAGCTTTGACTAGATGGACCTTTGTTGGCAAAGTAATGTCTCTGCTCTTTAGTATGCTGTCTAGGTTGGTCATAGCTTTTCTTCCAAGGAGCAAGCGTCTTTTAATTTCATAGCTGCAATCACCATCTGCAGTGATTTTGGAGCCCAAGAAAATAAAGTCTGTCACTGTTTCCATTGTTTCTCCATGTATTTGCCATGAAGTGATGGGACTGTATGCCATGATCTTTGTTTTTTGAACGTTGAGTTTTAAGCCAGCCTTTTTACTCTCCTCTTTCACCTTCATCAACAGGTTCTTTAGTTCCTCCTCAATTTCTTCCATAAGGGTGGTATCATCTGCATATCTGAGATTATTTATATTTCTCCCAGCAATCTTAATTACACCTTGAGCATCATCCAGTATGGCATTTCACATGAAGTATTCTGCAGGTAAGTTAAATAAAGAGAGTGACAATATACAGCCTTGATGTTCTCCTTTCCCAATTTTGAACCAGTCTATTGTTCCATGTCCGGTTCTAACTGCTGTTTCTTGGCGTGCATACAGGTTTCTCAGGAGGCAGGTAAGGTGGTCTGGTATTCCTATCTCTTTAAGAATTTTCTACAGTTTGTTTTGATCCACACAATAAAAGGCTTTTGTGTAGTCAATGAAGCAGAAATAGATGCTTTTCTGGAATTCTCTTGCTTTTTCTATGATCCAATGGATGTTGGCAATTTGATCTCCGGTTCCTCTGCCTTTTTTAAATCTGGCATGTACATCTGGAAGTTCTCAGTTCACATACTTTTGAAGCCTAGCATGAAGGATTTTGAGTGTTACTTTGCTAGCATGTTAAATGACTGTAACTGTGTGGTAGTTCAAACATTCTTTGGTATTGCCTTTCTTTGGGATTGGAATGAAAACTGACCTTTTCCAGTCCTGTGGCCACTGTTGAGTTTTCCAAATTTGCTGGCATATTGAATGCAGCACTTTCACAACATCATCTTTTAGGATTTTCAATAGTTCAGCTGGAATTCCATGACCTCTACTAGCTTTGTTCATAGTAATGCTTCTTAAGGTGCACTTGACTTTGCACTCCAGGATGTGTGACTCTAGGTGAGTGATCATACCATCATGCTTATCCAGGTCATTAAGACTTTTTTTATATAGTTCTTCTCTGTACTCCCTGGTGACCCAGATGGTAAAGCGGCTACCTGCAATGCAGGAAAACAGAGTTTGATCCCTGGGTTGGGAAGATCCCCTGGAGAAGGAAATGGCAACCCAGTATTCTTGCCTGGGAAATCCCACAGACGGAGAAGCCTGGCAGACTACAGTCTATGGGGTCTCAAAGAGTCAGACATGACTGAGTGCCTTCACTTTTTTTCTGTATATTCCTGCCACCTCTTCTAAAGATCTTTTGTTTCTATTAGGTCCATACCATTTCTGTCATTTACTGTGTCCATCTTTGCATGAAATGTTCCCTTGGTATCTCTCATTTTCTTGAAGAGATCTCTAGTTTTTCTCAATCTATTGTTTTCTCCTATCTCTTTTCATGTTCACTTAAGAAGGCTTTCTTTTCTCTCCTTTCTATTCTCTGGGACTTTGCATTCAGATGGGTATATCTTTCCTTTTTACTTTTGTCTTTAGCTTCTCTTCTTTTCACAGCTATTTGTAAGGCCTCCTCAGACAACCATTTTGCCTTTTTGCATTTCTTTTTCTTGGGGATGGTTTTGATCACCGCCTCCTGTACAACGTCATGAACCTCCATCCATAGTTTTTCAGGCACTCTATCAGATCTAACCCCTTGAACCTATTTGTCACTTCTACTGTATAAGGAATTCAATTTAGGTCATCCCTGAATGGCCCAGTGGTTTTCCTACTTTCTTCAATTTAAGTCTGAATTTTCCAATAAGGAGTTCATGATCTGAGCTATAGTCAGCTCCCAGTCTTGTTTCTGCTGACTGTATAGAGCTTCTTCATCTTTGGCTGCAAAGAATATAATCAATCTGATTTTGGTATTGACCACCTGGTGATGTCCATGAGTAGGGTCATCTCTTGTGTTGTTGGAAGAGGGTATTTGCTACGACCAATGCGTTCTCTTGGCAAACTCTGTTAGCCTTTGCCCTGCTTCATTTTGCACTCAAGGCCAAACTTACCTGTCACTCCAGATAAATCTTGACTTCCTACTTTGGCATTCCAGTCCCCTATGATGAAAAGGACATCTTTTCTCGGTGTTAGTTCTAGAACGTCTTGTAGGTCTTCATAGAACCATTCACATCAACTTCTTCAGCATTAGTTGTTGAGACACAGACTTGGATTACTGTGATGTTGAATGGTTTGCTTTGGAAACAAACAGAGATCATTCTGTTGTTTTAGAGATTGCATTCAAGTACTGCATTTCAGACTCTTTTGTTGATTAAGAGGGCTACTCTATTCTTCTAAGGTATTCTTACCCACAGCAGTAGATATAATGAATTAAATTCGCCCATTCCCACCCATTTTAGTTCATTGATTCCTAAAATGTTGATGTTCACTCTTACCATCTCCTGTTTGACCACTTCCAATTTACCTTGACTCATGGACCTAACTTTCCAGATTTCATGCAATACTGTTCTTTATAGCATCAGACTTTACTTTCACCACCAGACATATACAAGGTTGGGCGTCATTTCCACTTTAACTATACCCTTTGTCAAATGACAAAATTAAAACAATTTAAAAATTATTTTAATGGGGCTTCCTTGATAGCTCAGTTGCTAAAGAATTCGCCTGCAATACAGGAGACCCCTGTTCGATTCCTGGATTGGGAAGATCTGCTGAAGAAGGGATAGGCTACCCACTCCAAGATTCTTGGGCTTCCCTTGTGGCTAAGTGGGTAAAGAATCTTCCCTCAATGTGGGAACCTGGGTTCGACCCATGGGTTGAGAAGATCCCCTGGAGAAGGGAAAGGTTACCCACTCCAGTATTCTGGTCTGGAGAATACTGGTCTGGACTGTATAGTCCATGGGGTCACAAAAAGTCGGACATGACTGAGCAACTTTTATTCAGTTTCACTCAAGGCAAAGCAATTCATGGATTGAAAGCGTACAATCTTCACAAGTAGTGGAACTTCACTCTTTCCATGTGGATTTAAGTAAGAATGAATTTTAAGGAGTAATAGAAGAGGCAACTCAGAAATTGTTTAGTTGCCTAGGAGGTCCTATTCTCCAATGTCGATAAAAAGATGCACAACCTGAGAGTTGAGAGTTGAGGTTTATTTGGGGAAAAATGTGGACTGTAGCCTAGGAGAGAGCACCTCAGATAGCTCTGAGAAACTGCTCCAAAGAGGTAGTGGGGGAAGGTCAATATGTAAGATTTTGGTGAAAGGGGAGTTCAGTGCAATCAACATTTACATTACAAAAGGTTTTCTGCTAGTCAGGTGGAGCTGCTGTCACCATGAAGGGATTTAGTGCTTTTCTAGGTATGAAGAGATGCAAGGATTGGGATCTTGAACTCAGTTGCTAAAATTATCTATCTAAAGACCTGTTCCACCAGTTTCCCTGGAGCACAGAGTGCCTCACTCTCCACCTTGAACTCCCTCAGGGCATATTGAAGGTCAACAGCTACAGCAGCACATAGTTCAATCTCTGCAGAGGCAGATAGCAAATGCCCTTGGCAAGAGCCAATTTGTAGTTGACACTAGGGTAAGGTATACTGTACTCCAAGGCCAAATGTGCCTGTTACTCCAGGTATTTCTTGACTTCCTACTTTTGCATTCCAGTCCCCTATAATGAAAAGGACATCTTTTTGGGGTGTTAATTCTAGAAAGGTCTTGTAGGTCTTCAGAGAACCATTCAACTTCAGCTTCTTCAGCATTACTGGTTGGGGCATAGATTTGGATTACTGTGATGTTGAATGGTTTGCCTTGGAAACAAACAGAGATCATTTTGTCATTTTTGAGACTGCATCCAAGTGCTACATTTTGGACTCTCTTGTTGACTATGATGGATACTCCATGTCGATGTTTACTCTTGCCATCTCCTGTTTGATCACTTCCAATTTGCCTTGATTCATGGACCTAACATTCCAGGTTCCTATGGAATATTTCTCTTTACAGCATCAGACCTTGCTTCCATCACCAGTCACATCCACAACTAGGAGTTGTTTTTGCTTTGGCTCCGTCTCTTCATTCTTCCTGCAGTTATTTCTCCACTGACCTCCAGTAGCATATTGGGCACCTACTGACCTGGGAAGTTCATCTTTCAGTGTCCTATCTTTTTGCCTTTTCATACTGTTCATGGGGTTCTCAAGGCAGGAATACTGAAGTGGTTTGCCATTCCCTTCTTCAGTGGACCACATTTTGTCAGAACTCTCCACCATGACCAGTCCGTTTTGAGTGGCCCTACATGACATGGCTCATAGTTTCACGGAGTTAGACAAGGCTGTGGTCCATGTGATTAGATTGGTTAGTTTTCTGTGATTGTGATTATCAGTCTGTCTGCCCTCTGATGGAGAAGGATAAGAGGCTTATGAAAGCTTCCTGATGGGATAGACTGACTGAGGGGGATACTGGGTCTTGTTCTGATAGGGCCATGCTCAGTAAATCTTTAATCCAACTTTCTGTTGATTGGTGGAGCTGTGTTCCCTCCCTGCTATTTACCTGGGACCAAACTATGGTGGAGGTAATGAAGATAATGGTGACCTCCTTCAAGAGGTCCCATGCATGTACTGCTACAGTCCCTGCCCCCAACCCTGCAGCAGGCGACCACCAACCCACGCCTTCACCAAAGACTCCCAAACACCCACAGGCAAGTCTCCTGTGGGGTCACTGTTCCTTTCTCCTGGGTCCTGGTGCACAAGGTTCTGTTGTAGAAAGTCAAGAAAGTATGAAGTCAAGAGACACCTGGAGTAACAGGCAAATTTGGCCTTGGAGTACAGTACAGAATGAAGCAGGGCAAAGACTAATAGAGTTCTGCCAAGAGAATGCACTGGTCATAGCAAACACCCTCTTCCAACAACATAAAAGAAGACTCTACACATGGACATCACCAGATGGTCAACACTGAAATCAGATTGATTATATTCTTTGCAACCAAAGATGGAGAATCTCTATACAGTCAGCAAAAACAAGACCAGGAGGTGACTGTGGTTCAGATCATGAACTCCTTATTGCTAAATTCAGACTTAAATTGAAGAAAGTAGGGAAAACCACTAGACCATTCAGGTATGACCTAAATCAAATCCCTTATGATTATACAGTGGAAGTGAGAAATAGACTTAAGGGACTAGATCTGATAGAGTGCCTGATGAACTATGGACAGAAGTTCGTGACATTGTACAGGAGACAGGAATCAAGACCATCCCCAAGAAAAAGAAATACAAAAAGGCAAAATGGCTGTCTGAGGAGGCCTTACAAATGGCTGTGAAAAGAAGAAAGCCAAAAGCAAAGGAGAAGGGGAAAGATATACCCTTTTGAGTGCAGAGTTCAAAAAACAAGCAAGGAGAGATAAGAAAGACTTCCTCAGTGATCAGTGGAAAGAAATAGAGGAAAACAATAGAATGGGAAAGACTAGAGATCTCTTGAAGAAAATTAGAGATACCAAGGGAACATTTTATGCAAAGATGGGCTCAATAAAGGACAGAAATGGTATGGACCTAACAGAAGCAGAAGATATTAAGAAGAGGTGGCAAGAATATACAGAAGAACTGTACAAAAAAGATCTTCACGACCCAGATAATCACGATGGCAAGATCACTCACCTAGAGCCAGACATCCTGGAATGTGAAATCAAGTGGGCCTTAGGAAGCATCACTGCGAACAAAGCTAGTGGAGGTGATGGAATTCCAGTTGATCTATTTCAAATCCTAAAAGATGATGCTGTGAAAGTGCTGCACTCAAAATGCCAGCAAATTTGGAAAACTCAGCAGTGGCCACAGGACTGGAAAAGGCCAGTTTTCATTTCAATCCCAAAGAAAGGCAATGCCAAAGAATGCTCAAACTACCGCACAATTGCACTTATCTCACACACTAGTAAAGTAATGCTCAAAATTCTCCAAGCCAGGCTTCAGCAATAAATGAATCGTGAGCTTCCAGATGTTCAAGCTTGTTTTAGAAAAGGCAGAGGAACCAGAGATCAAATTGCCAATATCCGCTGAATCATTGAAAAAGCAAGAGAGTTCCAGAAAAACATCTATTTCTGCTTTATTGACTATGCCAAACCCTTTGACTGTGTGGATCATGATAAACTGTGGAAAATTCTGAAGGAGATGGGAATACCAGACCACCAGACCACCTGCCTCTTGAGAAATCTGTATGCAGGTCAGGAAGCAACAGTTAGAACTGGACATGGAATAACAGACTGGTTCCAAATAGGAAAAGGAGTATGTCAAGGCTGTGTTTTGCCACCTTGCTTATTTAACTTATACGAAAAGTACATCATGAGAAACACTGGGCTGGATGAAGCAAGCTGGAATCAAGATTGTTGGGAGAGATACACAGATGACACCACCCTTATGGCAGAAAGTAAAGAAGAACTAAAGAGCCTCTTGATGAAAGTGAAAGAGGAGAGTGAAAAAGTTGTCTTAAAGCTCCACATTCAGAAAACTAAGATCATGGCATCCAGTCCCATCACTTCATGGCAAATAGATGGAGAAACAGTGGAAACAATGGCTGACTTTATTTCTGGGGGCTCCAAAATCACTGCAGATGGTGACTGCAGCCATGAAATAAAAAGACATTTACTCCTTGGAAGAAAAGTTATGACCAACCTAGACAGCATATTAAAAAGCAAAGACATTACTTTGCCAACAAAGGTCCATCTAGTCAAGGCTATGGTTTTTCCAGTGGTCATGTATGGATGTGAGAGTTGAACTGTAAAGAAAGCTGAGCACCGAAGAACTGATGCTTTTGTACTGTGGTGTTCGAGAAGACTCTTGAGAGTCCCTTGGACTGCAAGGAGATCCAACCAGACCATCCTAAAGGAGATCAGTCCTTGGTGTTCATCGGAAAGACTGATGTTGAAGCTGAAACTCCAATATTTGGCCACCTGATGCAAAGAGCTGACTCATTTGAAAAGACCCTGCTGCTGGGAAAGATTGAAGGCAGGAGGAGAAGGGGACAACAGTGGATGAGGTGGTTGGATGGCATCACCAACTCAATGGACATGAGTTTGGGTGGACTCCGGGAGTTGGTGATGGACAGGGAGACCTGGTGTGCTGCAGTCCATGGGGTCACAAAGAATTGGACATAACTGAGCAACTGAACTGAACTGAACGGAAGGTATACTAGGAAAGATGAGCTGGAGGATTGTGATTGGGTTTAGGTATCCTTGACAAGTTTTCCTGTTAAGTGCAGGCTGAGTTAGATTTGATTTGTGATGTGGCTGGGGCCACTGGGCAGCCTTTAGTTTGTGGGTGCTGATATATACATTTATCTTTTTTTACTTCCCTCCCATATTTTTTGTTCTTGTTATCATAATTTACCTCTTTTTATACTGATTAATAAATTATTATAGATAGTTATTTTTAATACTTTTGTCTTTTAGTTTTTATACTGGAGTTAAGTGATTAAGACATCATGTTACAGTATTAGAATATTCTGAATTTAACTGATACCTTTATCAGTGTGATGTATATTTTCATATGCATTCATGCTACTAATTAGCCCTATCAGCTGCTCTCCCACCTTCTCTTCACCCCCAAATTGCCTGACTGCCACTGTACTCTGGATGGATGAGAAAGAAGCGAGTCTCTCTGGCAGCATCCCACAAAGCTGGGGAAGCCAAGCACATAATTAAACACTCTCACTTTCCCCCAGGGGAGAAATCATAGGCCAAGAAGTTATCTCTGTGCTGAACTGTGCTGCCTTGGGAGAAGAATGATATAAGTGAAAATGTTACACTAATCTTCTTCAGTGCATGCAAGCTCAGATTTTTTTTTCCCCTAAATGGTATGCACACACTCATCCAATGGACTCTTGGATGTCCACAACAGCCTTCTCACCCATGGGTGATTGTCTAAATCAATGTTCTTTGGAGGAAATATGGTAGAAAACTGTTATTCTGCCATGATGATGGCATCATTCTACCAAAACTAAGTCATAAATAAATAGAAAATGTGAACAAATCTGTAACAAAGAAGACTGATCAATCAGTAAATATCTCCCAACTAAAAAAAGCCCTGATCCTGATGACTTCATGGTGACTTCTACTAAATATTTAAAGAACTAATATAATTTCTTATCAAACATTTCCACCAAACTGAAGAGGAAGGAACACTTCCTACTCATTTTATGAGTCCAGCATTACCCTGATAGCAAAATCAGGAAAAAACACTAAAACAACAACAACAAAAATTCACGGACCAATATTCTTTATGAACATTCATGCAAAAATCCTCAGTAAAATTTTAGGAAACTGAACTCAGCATATTAAAGGGATTACACACCATAACAAAATGGATTTATTACTAGAATGCAACAATAGTTCAACATACAAAAACTGATCAGTGTAATACACCACATTAACAGAGCAAAGGGTAGAAATTCCTCATGATCTTCAACTAATGTAGAAAATGCATTACACAAAATTCAATGTACTTTCATGATGAAAACAGTAAATTAGAAATAGACAGAAAATACCTCAACATAATAAAAGCCATATATGAAAAACTGACACCAAACATACCTGTAGGATCAGGGCATCACTTTGGCTGTTCTCTATCTCTCTGTACATCTCCTGCCAGACCAGTCTTTGACTCATCTAGTTACCTGACTTTCCTCTCTTAATCATAGAGTCCAATTAGAAATGCCTACATACTTGCCCATGGCCCAGTTAAATGACTATTCTAATAGCTCAGTTGGTAAAGAATCTGCCTGCAATGCAGGAGACCCTGGTTCAATTCCTGGGTTGGGAAGATCCCCTGGAGAAGGGAAAGGCTACCCACTCCAGTATTCTGGCCTGGAGAATTCCACAGACTGTGCAGTCCATGGGGTTGCAAAGAGTCAGACATGACTGAGCGACTTTCACAACAACAAGATCTTCAGATCAGAACTATCTCCACTATGATAGTTTACCAAAGGGGTATGCCCCTCTGCTGCTTTCCCTGGTAACCCTGACATCAATTCCCCCTATAACTGAAAACCTCCCTCTTCCCTAGGGAGCAAAGACTACTGTCATATCCTGCCTGCCTTCTGGGCACACACAAGGGGGTGTCACTCCAGGACTTGCTTCAGATGTGTAAGATTACCCCTATCCATTAAACCATCGATGTCTCTGCCACTGACTCCAGGCTCTTTCTTCAGTCTTGAGGCTGGGCAAGTATAAGGCTTGCAGGCCCTTGGGGTACAGCCCGATAATACTAAATGATGAAAGACTGAAAGCTTTTCCTTTAAGTCAAGAACTAGGCAAGGATGCCTGCTTTCACCACATTTATTCAACAATGTACTAGAAATTCTAATCAGAGCAACTAGGCAAGAAAAAGAAAAGACATTCAAATTGGAAATGAGGAAGTAAAATTATGCGTGTTCACAGATTATATGATTGTATATAGAGAACACTCTAAAGATTAAAAGAAAAAAAAATAAAGATTAAAAGAAAAAATGTTGGAGCTAGTAAATAAGTTCAACAGAGTAGCAGGCTATAAAGTCTGCACACAAAAACTAGTTGCATTTCAATACACTAACAATCTGAAAAGGTAATTGCAATAAAAAAGTTCCATCTATAAGAGAATCAATAAGAATAAAATATTTACAAATTAACTAGGAGGTGAAAGACTTGTACAACAGAAATACAAAACATTGCTGAAAGAAACTGTAAAAGATATAAAGAAATAGAAACACATTCCATGCTCATGTATTAGAAGACTTAATACTGTTAAGATGTCAAGGCCAGCCAACTGTTACCAAGGCTGTTACCCCAGAATCATATCCCTGCCCTTCCCTCAAATGGAAACCAGTTGCTCTATCTAAGCTGCAAAGAGAAAAGTAAAACCAGTAGGAACAAACTAGGCCCAAGATGGTGGAAGATGTGACCTCCAGTAGACCCGAGCCTTATTATACACTTATTGTAACACATTAGCATGCTAAATGACACACCCACCAGTGTCCAGACAGTTGACAATTGCCATGACAACAAACTGAAAAGCCAATACAAGGGCTGAAAGAAGTGTTACATTCTGGGTTCAAACCACCCCCCTGTTCATGGATAAGTCATGAATATTCTTCCCACTCTTCCTGAATCCCTCCCTTTTACCTCGACCCTCTTATGATTATGGAGCATCAAGGTATATATATATGGTGTTTCCACTGGAACAGGGTTGAGAACTTGATTCCCACTTTTTCATTCTTTGACCACTGAATAAAGCTTGTGCTGTTACAATCTCAACATTAGTTTTGTTAGTAACTGTGGGAATCTTAGGAGAAAAAGAACCTCCCCACCTGAAGCAAGGGGTCTTATTCCATGCTTAGTGACCAATTCAGTAGCACAACCAATCTACAGATTCAATGCAATCTCTACCAAAATTCTAAGTATGTTTTTTGCAGAAATGAAAAATCCATTCTAAAATTCACATGGCACCTCAAAGGACCCTGAATAGCCAAAACATTCCTGAAAAAGAAGAACAAAACTGGAAGATTCACATTTCCTGATTTGAAAACTCACCACAAAGCTACAGTAATTAAAACAAACCAAAAAAAAGTGGTATCATTATAAAGACAGACATATAGACCAACTGAAAAGAAAACTCAGAAATAATCCCTCACACTTATGATCAGATATTTTTTGACAAAGGTGTAAAGATATTCAATGGGTAAAGGGCTGTCTTTTTATCAATGGCACTGGGGAAACTGAAAATCCACATGTCAAAGAATGAAGTTGGACCCTTACCTGACACCATATACAAAAATTTATTTTAAAAAATCAAAGATCAAATTTTAAGACCTAAAACCATAGCTCAGCTGGTAAAGAATCCGCTTGCAATGCAGGAGACCCTGATTCAATTCCTGAGTCAGGAAGGTCCCCTGGAGAAAGGACAGGCTCCTCACTCCAGTATTCTTAGGCTTCCCTGGTGGCTCAGACTGTAAAGAATTTGCCTGCAGTGTGGGAGACCTGGGTTTGATCCCTGGGTTGGGAAGATCCTTTGGAGGAGGCCATGGCAACCCACTCCAGTATTCTGGCCTGGAGAATCCCCATGGACAGAGGGGCCTGGTGCACTACAGTCCACAGGGTCGCAGAGAGTCGGACACGACTGAGCAACTAAGCACACAGAAACTATAAAACCCTAGAAGAAAACACAGGGCAAAGTCTTCATGGCACTGATTTCCAGGATATGACATCAAAGGCCCACACAACAAAGGAAAAAATAGACAAATTGGACTGGATGAAAGTTTTTTAATTTTGCGCATCAAAAGACAATACTAACAAAGTAAAAAGGCAACCCACCAAATGGGAGAGAGTATTTGCAAATCACATATCTGATAAATGATTAACATCTAGAATATAAAGAGATTACCTAAAACTGAAAAACACAAAAATAACCTGATTTTAAAATGTACAAGGGCCTTGAATAAACATTTCTTCAAAGATACACAAGTGGCCAATAAGCACATGAAAAGATGTTCAACATCTCTAATTGTAGGGAAAGGCAAATCAAAACTACAGTAAGATATCACATCACACCCATTAGGATAGCTACTATATAAAAAAAAATTTTTTTTAATAACAGTGTTGGTGAGCATTTGGAGAAACTGAAAATCTTATGCACTATTGGCAGGAACATAAAATGACACAACCACTGGAAAACAGTAAGGTGTTTCCTCAAAAATTAAAATAGAATTACTATATGATCCAGCAATTCTACTACTGTGTATATATCCAAATTGAAGACAATATCTTATAGAAATTTTTGTACACCTATGTTCATTATTAACAGTAACTAAAACATGGAAATAAGCCAAGTGTCCGATGGATGAATGAGTGAGCAAAATGTGGTATAAACATACAATGGAACATTATTCAGCCTTTAAAAAGGAAGGAAATTCTGATATATGCTACAGCATGGATAAAGCTGAACCTTGAGGACATTATGTCAAGTGAAATAAGCCAGTCCCTCCAAATCAAATATGATTTCCTTTATATGCAATTCTTAGAATAGTCAAAAACAGAGACAGAAAGTGGAACAGTGGTTGCCAGAGTCTGGTAAGAATGCAGTTACAGTTTAATGGGCACAGAGTTTCAATTTTACAAGATGAAAAGAGTAACATTTGTGCAAAATTATGAATATATTTGGGTTTCCCTGATGGCTCACTCAGTAAAAAATCTGCCTACAATGCAGGAGACATGGGTTCAATCCCTGGGTCAGGAAGATCCCCTTAAGAAGGGATGGCTACCCACTTCAGTATTCTTGCCTGCAGAATTCCATAGACAGGTGAACCTGGCAGGCTACAGTCCATGAGGTCACAAAGAGTCAGACATGACTGAGTGGCTAACACTTTCATTTTTTAAAAAATAAATATATTTAATACCACTGAACTATATACTTAAAAACATAAGATGGTACATTTAAATGTAATATGGTTAAGATGATAAATTTTGTTATGTGTACTTTATCACACTAAAAAAATTGAAACAAAAAAACAGAAACGCTTTGTTGTCACCATCTCATACAATCCCCAATCAAGAGTAAATCCTGAGCACATCTGCATTTTCTGTTTGATCTCTGTTTAGTGGAGAAAGCAAACTACTGGGGCATTGACTTGCCTAATTTTATTTGGTGAACAAAATCATTTTCCAGATAGAGATGTCCTGGAAGCCAGGAATAGGGTGAGGCAAATGAGGCACTTGCCTCCATTGCAAAACTAAAAGGGGTGCCAAAAATCTCAGGACCCAAGGCAAATATTTTAATATAATATATATAAAGATAAAAACTGATGTGAAAAAAATCCATGATAAAACATCTAAATTTTGAATAAAGATGAGATTTGACAGGGCAAGGAATAGGGTGAGGTGAGCAAGGCAGGTTCATGTAAGTGCCAGGTCCCATCATGCCTTCACTTAAAATGCTGATACTTTGTTCATCACAGATTTTTACAATAATTTTTGTTTTTTAAAATACTTCATTAACCAATATATATGTTGCTTTCTCAGTTTTCGCCACTGTGTTAAATTTGGCACTAGAGGAGAATGTCTCATTTGCTCAACCTGATCCAGTTCTGCTTACCAGCTTTTGCAAGTACCACTTCTTCGTCAAAGTTCAAACAGTTCATATGATCCATTTGTTTTTGGAGGTGTTTGTCAGTTTTGATTCAGTACACCTGGCTTGCCTTGTGACTCCAGCTCTTCAGTGGGTTCAAAAAATTGTGATTTGGGAAGGTTGAGGGGGAGGCTCAAGAAGGTGGCGACACATGTATACATATATATATATACACATATATATATATATATATATATATATATATAGCTGATTCATGTTGTTGTACAGCAGAAGCTAACACAACACTGTAAAGCAATTATACTGCAATTAAAAAATAAATTTTAAAAATTATTATTTAGAAATTAACCAGCTTTTTCTCATTGTCAGAGTTGGAGTGACACTCTTATTGCTTTCTAAATCCTAAACAGGAATAGAACTTTCTTTTAAATTACCATTTTAACCATTTGTAATTGTACAATTCAGTGAAATGTAGTTTATTCACAATGTTAAGTAACCATCACCACTGCTGCTGCTAAGTCACTTCAGTCGTGTCCGACTCTGTGCGACCCCATAGACAGCAGCCCACCAGGTTCCCCCGTCCCTGGGATTCTCCAGGCAAGAACACTGGAGTGGGTTGCCATTTCCTTCTCCAACTATCCATTTCCAAAATTTGTCATCCAAAATGGAAATTCTGTGTCCATTAAATAATAACTCTCCTTTCCTTCCTCCCTCCAGCTCTTGATAACCTCTATTATACTTTCTATCTCTACAAATTTGCCTATTCTGGATACATACAGCATATCGATAGAATCATACAATATTTGTCATTTTGTGTATGACATTTCATTTAGCACAATGTCCTCAAAATTTGTCAATATTGTAGCTTGTGACAGAATTTCATTTCTTTTAAAAACTGAATCTATTCCACTGTGTGCACATACACATTTCATTTCTCTGTTCATCTGTTGATGGACACTTGGGTTGTTTCCACTTTTTGGCTTTTGTGAATAATGCTGCTATGAACACTGGTGAACAAAATATCTGCTTAAATCCCTGCTTTCAATTATTAGGGGTAGCTGCTATGAACACTGGTGAACAAAATATCTGCTTAAATCCTTGCTTTCAATTATTAGGGGTATGTAACAAGAAGTATCATTTTTTTAAATTTAAAATTGCTTGGTTTTAAATGTCATATAAACATATTACTAAAATTCAGAAAGGAGAAAAATTTTTTACACAATTATTGTATTTTTTCCCTGGGTTTTCATTCCCATTTATTTTTGTCTCCTTTAACAATAATATACTATTTGGGGTTCCCTGGGGAAGCTGAGTTTGATATTTGCATTCAGAAAGTGTACAAGGGGGTACATCTAGATCAACAGCTGTCAGGGAGTGTAAAAAGGGTTTTGGGCAGAGAGGAAAGTTGAAAATGACAAGGAAGGCTGATCCCCCAGAATGCTGGGTCAGGACCTCAGACTTGTACCTCCTCTAGACAAGCAGCCTAGGTCTTTCCACCTTCCTGGGCTAGGGCAGTTTTGATGGCATATGACCCATGCAATCACACAGGCCCCCCACACTCAGAAGAGCCCCATGTTTAATTTAATTAGTTTAATTTAGTTTAATTTAATTTAATTATCTTAGTTTAATTATCAGTTGTCACAGTCATTTGTCACTTTCTTAATTTTAAAAATTTTTAAAAATTATTTTTATTTATGTTACCTTCTTAATTTTTAAGCAAAGTTCACTTAAAGTGTTTTCATTAAACATTTGTTTCATTAAACAAGGTTTTAAACATGTTCATTTTCATTGGGACCTGCAAATTATATAGTTAGTTCTGTCCTCAACCTTACCTTCAATGAGAATTGTTCCCAGGGAAGGATCCAGATCTTGAACATGGCAACCCTCTTTGGCTGAGAGCCATTCTCTTCTGAGACTCATCTGGGAGTTATCAGCCACATATACACCAGTGACCTGGAGCAATGCAAGCTTCAGTCCTGATGGCAAGATTTAGATGGCAAATTCCCTATGCAGGAATATAATCTAAAAAAGAGTGGATGTGTGTGTGTGTGTGTGTGTGTGTGTGTGTGTGTAACTGGTTCACTGTGCTGTACAGCAGAAGCTAACACAACATTGTGAATCATCTATACTCTAATAAAAATTAATTAAAAAATAAAGAAGTCTCTGATTTTGATCATCAACTTGAGTTGGGGAAACAGGAGAGGGGGTTACCACCCCACCAAGCAATTCTTCAATACTAGCTGGATGTCCTACAATTTAAATCAATACTGGTATCATCTACCTGGAGATAGCATCAGATCCTAGGTTAAGTGTTCAGTCTCACAAGACGGTGCTCTTCCACACAATTCAGTCACCAACCACAAGTCCAGGTTGTCACCTTTGCTTCTTATGGATCAAAGGTTCCCATGACCTTCTCCTAGAGTCTGACTGATAGAGTGGCTCACAAAACTTAGAAAAACATTTTATTAACTAGAATTAAGGACATTTCCAGCAAATTTGGAAAACGAAGCAGTGGCCACGGGACTGGAAAAGGTCAGTTTTCATTCCAGTCCCTAAGAAAGGCAATGCCAAAGAATGCTCAAACTACTGCACAATTGCACTCATCTCACACACTAGCAACAGAGAAGGCAATGGCAACCCACTCCAGTACTCTTGCCTGGAAACTCCCATGGACAGAGGAGCCTGGTAGGCTGCAGTCCATGGGGTCGTGAAGAGTCAGACACAACTGAGAGACTTCACTTTCACTTTTCACTTTCATGCATTGGAGAAGGAAATGGCAACCCACTCCAGCATTCTTGCCTGGAGAATCCCAGGGACAGAGGAGCCTGGTGGGCTCCCGTCTATGGGGTCGCACAGAGTTGGACACAACTGAAGCGACTTAGCAGCAGCAGCAGCAGCACACGCTAGCAAAGTAATGCTCAAAATTCTCCAAGCCAGGCTTCAGCAATACATGAACCATGAATTTCCAGATATTCAAGCTGGTTTTAGAAAAGGCAGAGGAACCAGAGATCAAATTGCCAATATCCGCTGAATCATTGAAAAAGCAAGAGAGTTCCAGAAAAACATCTACTTCTGCTTTATTGACTATGCCAAAGCCTTTGACTGTGTGGATCATGATAAACTGTGGAAAATTCTGAAAGAGATGGAAATACCAGACCACCTGACCACCTGCCTCTTGAGAAAGCTGTATGCAGGTCAGGAAGCAACAGTTAGAACTGGACATGGAATAACAGACTGGTTCCAAATAGGAAAAGGAGTATGTCAAGGCTGTATTTTGTCACCCTGTTTATTTAACTTATATGCAGAGTACATCATGAGAAACGCTGGGCTGGATGAAGCATAGCTGGAACAAGATTTCCAGGAGAAATATCAATAATCTCAGATAGGCAGATGACACCACCCTTATGGCAGAAAGCAAAGAAGAACTAAAGAGCCTCTTGATGAAAGAGGAGAGTGAAAAAGTTGGCTTAAAGCTCCACATTCAAAAAACTAAGATCATGGCATACAGTCCCATCACTTCATGGCAAATAGAAGGAGAAACAGTGGAAACAGTGTCAGACTTTATTTTTGGGGGCTCCAAAATCACTGCAGATGGTGACTGCAGCCATGAAATAAAAAGACGCTTACTCCTTGGAAGAAAAGTTATGACCAACCTAGACAGCACATTAAAAAGCAGACATTACTTTGCCAGCAAAGGTCCATCTAGTCAAGCTATAGCTTTTCCAGTAGTCGTGTATGGATGCAAGAGTTGGACTGTAAAGAAAGCTGAGTGCCGAAGAACTGATGCTTTTGATCTGTGGTGTCAGAGAAGACTCTTGAGAGTCCCTTGGACTGCAAGGAGATCCAACCAATCCATCCTAAAGGAGATCAGTCCTGGGTGTTCACTGGAAGGACTGATGTTGAAGCTGAAACTCCAATACTTTGGCCTCCTGATGGGAAGAGCTGACTCATTTGAAAAGACCCTGGTGCTGGGAAAGATTGAAGGCAGGAGGAGAAAGGGACGACAGAGGATGAGATGGTTGGATGGCATCACCGACTCAATGGACATGAGTTTGGGTAAACTCCGGGAGGTGGTGATAGACAGGGAGGCCTGGGGTGCTGCAGTCCATGGGGTCGCAAAGAGTCGGACATGACTGAGCGACTGAACTGAACTGAACTGACTGAAGGACATAACTTTGAAGCAGCCAGAAGAGATGCATGGGGCAAGGTATACGGGAAAGGGCACGAAGCTTCTCCAGTCATGCCACTCTCCCTGTATCCCTACATATTTGACAACATGGAAGCTCTCTGAACCCCATCTTTTTTGGATTTTTATGGAGGGCTTGTTAGATAGACATGATTAATTAAATCATTGGCCACTGGTGATTAAATTCAAATTTAGCCCCACTTTCCTGCCAGAAGGTCAGGGAGTGAGACTGAAAGTTCCAATCTCTAATCCTTTGGCTGGCTCCTAGCAACCAGCTAGCATCTCTGGGAGCACACCAAAGTTACATTAATATAACAAAAGACATCTTTATCATTCTCTTTGCTTAGGAAATTCCTAGGGTTTTACTACTTCTGTGCTGGAAAAAGGACAAAGGCCAAATGCCAAATATATATTTCTCATTATAAACACAATTATCATGCTGATAGAATGCCTTTTTTTCAAAGTGTTTATTTCTCCTGGGAAAATATTTACCGAAAAAACTGTATTTAGGAACTTAGGTTTAAATACAGCTTTTGGATCGAGCCATGTGCAAGCAAGACACTGTTTTTTTAAGCCTGGCCCTTCCTCTATCTTGGCAGGATTTGAAGATCTCTAATTAACTAAACTGTTTCAAATTGTACAGAGATTGTAATTTTTGAAGTAGACAGCCGAAAGCTTTCTATCAAAGGACCTAATGTGAGAGAAAATAGAAAGAAAATGAAGTGGTTGCCAGCTTGAGGTATATAGGATATTATCAGAGAGAACGATGACATCTGTATTTGGGGAGCTGACAAATTCAGGTAGCAAGGTACCCAAATGCGAATTTTACTTAGTCATCTGGCAATAATGCAATGTGATGGTTAATCTCCTGTGTCAATTTGACTGAGCCAAGGAATGCCCAGATAGTTGATAAGACCTTATTTCTGAGTGTATTCTTAAAGACTTTAAAGAATGAATTTTGTTTTATCCACTTTCCTTTCCCTTTCTACTTGGAACACAATGTCCCATATAAGACCAATAACTTGAGAAATATATCAGTAAAACTTGCTGTGAACATCACAGAGATAATAAGTCCTTGGTTATAAACTGGTTCTATGACACAGGCAGCAATTTCTGATCCCAACACTTACCACATTTCCTGTTATACAGGCTTATAGAACTGTTTCTTTACATCATAAAACTTAACTGCTTGTAATGATATATCTATTTGTGATTATTTGATTGATGTACTCATCCCCCCTGCAACAGACTAAATCCCAGGAAAGTGAGGACCATGTCTGGTTTTGCTCACCATTACATCTCCAGTATCTAATCTAGGAGATGCTCAATAATTCTGTGATGAATGACTGAAGAAACATGTGTCAAGTACAGAGCATGTTTCTGGTTCTACTGGTGCTATCTTGTGTGATCTTGAACAGAGAATTACATTTTCACTTAGTCTTAGATACCATGCTTGGAAGAGGGTCTTCAACAAGATGGTCACTAAGTGTTTGTCCATCCACTTAAGACTTGTAATCTCTTTAAATACAAGGAATGAAACAGAAGATGTCAAGATTAGAAGATGGTCCAGTAGAGTGCTGGAGGAAAGGCAGTGGCTGAGGGTGATTGGTTGAGCATCCCCAGGAAACAGTATGAATGATTCCTGGATGCAGTGTAACCTCTCTATGGCCTTTGGGAAGGCAAAGAAGTTTCTCACTGAAAATCTCTTTTTTTCTTACTGTATCCCTTTCTTAAATTTCCACACCTACCACCATCAACATGACCATGCTAAAAACTCCAACAAATCAGAATCATCATGCCTTCCATTCTGTCCTGCCTCTAAGAAAATGATGGAAAAAACATATTCACATTATAAGTACAGTTTTAAGAACTTTGTGACACACTTTATCCTTCTGCCATCAAGGTTTGCATTTTCCAATTCAACTTGTTTTAGAGAATGTTTAACTCATAAATTAATTGGCAAAGATTTCAGACAAAGGAGTGGGGTACCTTTTTTAGTGGTAAAGGAGAGTTTCATGAAGCTTCTTAAATCTCACCCAGGGCCTCCAGTGCTCTGCCAGTCACCTTGGTGTTGGCTCCTAGGAACGCATGAAAAATCAAATGAACAAATCAACTTCCTATGTATCACTTTGTAATCAGATCATTTGGGTACCCTACATCTCAGGGTCAGGAATAAGGTAAGGCATGTAAGGCATTCACCTTATGAGCAAAATTTAAGTGGGCGTCAAAAAGCTCAGTAATCAAGGTATTTTAATATAACACTTGAAAATCAAAATTAATGCAAAAGTCCATGATGAATAAGATATCAAATTTTTAATGACCTAACATCAGTATTGTTGATTTTTCTTCTTTTGCCTCAGGCTCCAATATGGCTAAGTCTAGGCACTTCCTTGACTCCTACTCCCTTCCATTCTGATGAAACAGCAACCGAGTGCACTAATGAAATTGTGCCTTTTTCATCATTGTGCACAGGGGGAGGGAGGCTGTTGGGAGGGCACCCAGGGCCCAGGCCAGGGGAGCAGTCATCCAAGAATTGGCAGGAAACCCTCAGAATGAATCCTGGAGGGAGGCTCCCAAAGTCCAAGAGGGAGAGAGGCTTTTGCTGGAACACAGCAATCCTGTTGAAACCTTTACCTGTCTGCACACAAAAATGCCAGAGCCATGTGCAGGGTTTTCACATTCTGCCCAGCATACTGAAGACAGGATCTCTGCCATGAAACAATGAAATCCTCCATTTCCTGTTCTACCAGAACCTCTCCAACCTGAAAAAATCCACAAACACAATATTGGTTGTTTTCTATCACTCTAGGAGCAAATGCTGGGAGGGCAGACTAAAAGAGTGATTTCTCTTTGCTGAGCGCTAAGAGAAACACAATAAATGATGAAAATGATGACAGGGAAAGATCTGTGTTCTGAGAGACTTTCAGTGAGTCCTGAAGACCTCCCACACACAGTGTTCCTAAGGGGCAGTGGGGGTGGGGATGAAGCCTCTAATCAGTGCTGTTGGTGAGTCAGGCTGCCCTCAAGGCTTCAGTTCTCCTCTGCTTAGGTAGGCAGGGGGGAAATGCCAAAGGAGAATTGCCTCTTACTTTATGTGAGAATATTTTTGGAATAGAAATTAATCCTTTTTGAAAATAAATGATGGAAGGGGGCCAGTCCTGAACCAAGTACCATACTGTGTAACATCTGTGGCCAGCCAGACAACACCAGTGGGATGATGTTGGAGAAGACTGACAGGGCTGACCTCAGACATCCAGTAGGTGTTATCATTCCACTGCTGGTGCCTCGGAATCACTGTGCTCCACCGGCAATGCCAATATCCATCCTGGGCCACCTCCACTGACCTCTGGCTAGACATTGAGGACTAAGTTTAGCAATGACTTCTCATACTATTTTTTTTCCATTTTCCTAGAAGACCAGAGAGTGAAAAGATAGGTAGCCTCAGTTAATCACATAAATACCTCACTATCATCACAACTGTTAAAGTGTCACAAACAAAAATGCCTTATACCATAAGGAGGAAAAATCAGACAAGCAAAGGAGGTAAAATAATATGATTATTTTCTTTTTACATTGATGGGTCAATTCTTTAATGGAGAGTCTAAAGATTATCCCGCTGAGCTGAAGACCACAGTGCTGATAATCGCCGTCCCACTCTTCCAGTCTGAAATAAGCAGACCTGGTTCCTAAAAGGACACCCACAGAAACCCTGACCGCCAGGGACGCAGGATACGCCTGACCCAGTGAGGGAGGCGGTGCTGTCATGTGCTCCAGGCTCAAGGGTCAACACTCTGGAAAAGGCCTCCAGGATCAGTGCCCAGGGCTTCCCTCATAGCTCAGTCGGTAAAGAATCTGCCTGCAAAGCAGGAGACCCTAGTTCGATTCCTGCGTCGGGAAGATCCCCTGAGAAGGAAATGGCAATCCACTCCCGTATTCTTGCCTGGAAAATCCCATGGGCAGAGGAGCCTGGCGGGCTACAGTCCATGGAATCGCAAGAGTCGGACAAGACTTAGCGTCTAAACCACCACCACCACCATCAGTGCCCAACCAGCTGTGGCTTGCCTAGAGCCGTGCCCAGACCCAGAGAACCACACGCCCTCTGCACAGCCGTCTCTGAGCTCAGAAATGTGGGGAGAAACTAGGCCCGAGAGCCCTAGGCTCAGCCAGCCAATGTCATGAGGTGGGGCGGGACCTCCGGTTCTGCGGGCCAACGGGATACTGCAGGACTTCACAGCTTCAGGCCAGGGCCAGGTGGGAACCTCACAGCCTGAGGCTTTCGCGGAGGTCCTTGGCAGCACTCTTTCTGCTATTCTTTGCGCTGGGGGTTCGCCAAAATAGCAGTCGGGGCTACCATTTATCAGCAACATCTACTTGCTGGCCGTCTTGGCCGAGCTCCGCTATGTCTACACGGAAAAGCAGAGCCAGGTGTATCATGAGGTACAGCCTGACCAGCCTCGGACAGAGTGGGCCAGGGCCTTCCTCCTGGGTGGGCTGACGCTTGTGGGCGTGAGCTGTCGGGACTCCGCAAGTGTGCCAGTGGCGTGGAGAGAGGCCCGCTTCCTGGGTCGGGGTAGGGGGCGAGGTCCTTACTCCGCGAGGCCGCTGTGGGAAGCCCAAACAGCCGCGAGCCCCACCCACCTGATGGCTGCGGGATCGTGCCTGAGGCTGGATTTTCCTTGCAGCTGAGGGCGCCTAGGTGCCGCTCCCGCGCCTGCGCAGTGAGGTCCCAGACCCGCCGGTTGCCCTGTCGGGCTTGACTGGAGTTTCCCTCGGCCAGTCGACTCAACGCCAGGCTTCTCGAGGGTAATGAGCGGCATTCCCTGTGAATGTAACCTTCCGCCAACGATTTCTGGAGAAACCAGGCGTCCTAGAAAGAATTGAGTCAACAGTTAATAAAATGTCTTTGGATGTCTGCATTTGAGAACGTCTGGAATAGGCGGCTGCTGTGAGGAGGAGAGAGTGCAGGTGAAGGCCTCGGGAAATGACTGTCAAAGAGCGAATGAATTAATGAGTGAAGATCAGTGAGAAGTACCACTGCCATCCTGTCTGCCAGGAGACAGGATAGTCCTCGGAGCCTTCGCCGGCGGGAGGGCCAAGCTCCCTTGCAGTGCGGACATCAGGGGGCAGGTCCTCTGGTCCTTCCCATTTTACTGAGGAGGAAACCGCGGTACAGACTTGCTGAGTGACTTGCAGGCCGCCACACAGCTGCGAACAAACAGGGGAAAGGCCAGCAGGCTAGCTTGCCTTTGGAAAAGTGTCCAGACCTCGAGAAAGCAGAAGTTTCCAGAACATGCCCTGATGCAGCTCACTTGTTTTCTTTTGAATCCATTCTGTTAAAAGAAACTACCAGCTAGACTCTACCAGGTGCTGGGGATGAAGAGGTGAAGAAGGCAGTCACAGGCCGATTTTAGGTGCAGTCTAGTGAGAGGAAAAAAAAAAAAAATCTAACAATCGACCACACATTTTATGTGTTTTGAAGGAAAAGTACCGCAGGGCTATTTGGTAATTGTGGTGTTTTAGGTTTGGGCTTGAATCCGTATTTAAATCGGTTTTTACAAGAATTATTCTAGGTTTCTGCAGTTCACTGATGGTTTATATCACAATAGGGAGGCTGTACTTAAAGCAAATATATATAATTCTTATATTTTGTTTTCCATCCTCCAGTTCTCGAGTGTATTTCCATGGTTTTGATTTTTCATATTTGATCTCTGGTGTGTTGGTATGAAGCATCATCAGTATTACAGAGAAGCCAGAAGATGTGAAAGCACAGGAACAGAGGTTGAGTCCTGTTTCATCAGACAAAATTTGACCTTTACTTGTCTGAATCTTAATTTTTCCTGATATGCATAATAGTAACTGAACAGAGTTAAGTGCTACTCAAATGTTCTTGGTTATTAATTGCAGAGCAATTTATTAGGACTACAAAGTACAGAGTGTTTTACAACCAGTTATGTGAAATGGTGTCGTGCAGAATAGAAAATTATTTTTCATACGTAGATATTTGAACTGAAAGGAACTCTGTATTTACTATGAACATTCTTTTGGGAAAGTGGGTATTTTAAGTCTCATAATAGATTACAAATTATAAATGTGTTGGAAACTGTCTTCTGGCATAGGTAGATCTGGTACAATGGATAAGAATTTGATTTGAGTAACCAGTTTTATTACTGGTACAACTGTGTGGGGAAACCATAGCTCTTTACAAAGAGGGCTCTTTTACTATAGATCAAATAGGGTTAAACTGATATTATGTGCAAGAGGAACAGAGCAAAAGAAGAAAGGAGTAGAAATAAAAAGCATTGTATGAATTGAAGACATTGTTTGCCTAAATCTGCCTTAGGTAGTTTTCAACTGAAGGCTAACATGTTAACCCTTTAAGCTACTTGCTCTTTCTCTTAGTTGTGAAACAGCCCATCGTCTTAGGTATTTTCCAGTTTTGACAAAGTCTTAAAGTTGGTATGAGTTGTCAAAATACTGTACCTTTTTAGGAAGTAGGAGGAGACTTATCTCCTGTACTTACTGAAAGGTTGTAGAAAGTTGTTTGAATAGCTTATTTATAAATAGAATCTTATTTTTCCACTATCTTACCTTATGATTTGGAGACATTTGCTAAAAAAAAAACCTGAATTTTAAAAATGCTTATGAGAAATGACAATCACAGTCACTTCAAGTGACACCTAAATTTATGAAGTCTGTGAATTCAGTTTTCTCTTATATGTCTTGAAAGGATGGCAACCAGACCTCAAGTTTTATACATTCATTTTAAAGGCAATCTTGAATAGAAATGTACCACATTGAGGAGACTCACTCTGAATGTATGGTGACTTTAATCTTTTAATTCTGAATCTTCCTACTCTGCCATCTTCTCAGATTCCCCACCCTCTTTGATCATAATCTAATAACTAACCTCTGACCATAGCTTACAAGCCCCTCTAAATCTTACCCAGTGATTCTCACCCTTATTTATAAAAACTAAGGTTTTTTGTTTTTTTTTGAAATACTGATGGTTACACACCATTCCTGAAGGTTTAATATTGACGTCATTTCTTTCCACTTTATCTTCTACTCTTTGTCTCTGATTTTACTCCCTATTTCTTAAGCATGCTTTACAGTTGTGTGTGGTTAATATTTATCAACTGGTAGTTTTGTGGTATGGGAGGTGGGGGGAGAAAGGTCTGATTTGTTGCACTTACAAAATTCCACTGTGTAAATCCTCCCAACATGTCTACTTTCAAGCTACCAATGAGATATCACTGAACACAAAGTTGGGAAGAGGTGCAAACCATGGCTTGCATGAGCTGGTTTGAGCAGGCTCTATCATCCCACTGATATCAGGTTAGTACAAAAGTAATTGTGGTTTTATATTGTTGAACTCTGCAATTTGATACTGGAGTAATTCTTAAATGTGGTTATGTTATACATCATTTTAATGTTTATTTCTCACTTTATGTTTTTTTGCTAATGACTTATTACTTGCTGTTTATATTTATTTTAGACTAGGGAAATGATGTTAGACAAAAAGCAATTTCAAGCAATTTCCTTATTTGAGTTCAAAATGGGTTGTAAAGCAGCAGAGAAAACTCACAACATCAACAATGCATTTGGTTCAGGAACCGCTCATGAACGTACAGAGCAGTGGTCATTTAAGAAATTTTGCAAAAGAGATGAGAGCCTTGAAGATGAGAAGTGCAGTGGACGGCCATCAGAAGTTGACAACAGCCAAGTGAGAGAATCACCTAAGCTGATCTTCTTACAACTACGTGAGAAGTTGCCAAAGATTTCATCATTGACCATTCTATGGTCATTTGGCATTTGCAGCAAATTGGAAAGGTAAAAAAGTTTGGTAAGTGGGTACCTTATGAGCTGACCAAAAATTAAAAAAAAAAAAAAATCATTGTTTTAAAGTGTCGTCTTTACTTATACTGTGCAACAACAAACCATTTCTTGATTGGATTGTGATTTGTGATGCAAAGTGGATTTTATATGACAACTGGCAGTATAAAGCCGAACTTGCACCAGAAACAGATTGTGGTTCCTGTTTGGTGGGCTGGTCTGATCCACAATAGCTTCCTGAATCCCAGGGAAACCTTTACATCTAAGAAGTATGCTCAGCAAATTGATGTGATGCACTGAAAACTGCAACATCTGCAGTCAGCGTTGGTCAACAGAAAGGGCCCAATTCTTCAACAGGACAATGCCCAACCACACATTGTACAACCAACACTTCAAAAGTTGAATGAATTGGGCTACAAATTTTGCCTCATGGGCTATATTCACCTGACCTGTCACCAACTAACTACCACTTCTTCAGGCATCTCCACAACTTTTTGCAGGGAAAATGTTTGTACAACCAGCAGGAGGTTGAAAATGCTTTCCAAGAGTTCATTGAATCCCGAAGCATGGAGTTTTATGCTACAGGAATAAACAAATTCATTTCTCATTGGCAAAACAATGTGTTGATTGTAATGGTTTGTATATTGATTAATATAGACATGTTCGAGCCTAGTTTTAATTATTTAAAATTCATGGTCCAAAGCTGAGATTACTTTTTCACCAACCTGATGTTATGGCTGTATCCCTGGTCTCTATGCCTCAAAGTCCTTTAACATTCTCCCACTACTTTTCAATCTTCAGATCTCAAAATTTATTTCTTAAAGTAGCTCTTTCCCTAGTTCCTGCCAAGGCTACATGTTTGTTGCATATACCTGTGCTACACTGTACACTCTGACTATTACTCATGTTTGATGTTAATGTTTGATATCAAACTTCCATATTCATTCACCAATGAGAGTAGGGGCTGTGTGTTTTCTATTCATCACTGTATCACTGCCACTATCTTAGTTGCACCCTGCCATGACACAGCACCATGGGTTGGGTTATTTAAACAACAGACATGTTTTTTTATAGTTCTATTGTCTATATTCTATAGACTTTCTTATATTTCTATAGACTGGAAATTGGACATCAGGGCGCTAGCATGATCAAGTTCTTGTGAGGTCTCTCATCCTGGTTTGCAGACAGTCACCTTCTCATTGTGTGCTCCATGGCAACAGAAAGGGGGTAAGGGTAGTGCAGACAACTCTCTGGTGTCTTTATAAGAGGGTACTAATCCCAGTATGAAGGCCCACATTCATGACCTCTTCTAAACCTAATTATTTCCCAAAGAACCCATCTACAGACACCATCACTTAGGGATTAGGGCTTCAACATTTAAGTTTGAGTCAGGCTGAATTATTTGATTACTCTTGGAAATCAGCTGAGCTCAGCACCACCTCACAAGATTACATACCTCCCTAACAGACAGGCCCAGCATTCTTTGGCAGAACCCCAGATGTAGTGTATGTGACAGTGCCTCCTGGTTTCTCTAGTGTTTTGTGGAATTTCCTTTGCATTCCTGGGTCTTGTCCTGGGCCCAACTTTCAAGAGAACAAAGGACAAATAGCCTAGTGATCCTGTCCTACCCTGGCATCACCTTTTCTCCATTTCGAATCCTAAGCTGTGGCTGTTGGGCATTTTGCCATGTCCAGAATTCTAGTTATGAGTGGTTGAGTAGGTAGCTCTCCAGCAAAAGTGGTCTTCATCAGCTATGCTTGGGAGGGATCTGGCTATCTCTTAAGAGCTGTTTGGCATTCCGCTGCCATCTTATAAACTCATTTCCTGTTTAATTTTGAAGCTCCTATCATTCTTTACAGGATCTTCAGGAACTTCCTATATCCAGATAGAAGGACTAATGTTCTCATTTACAGAGAAGAAATAATGGACTAGATCTGGAGCCAGTGACTTGTGAACTTATGTAGGTTCTCATTATTTCTTACTTTTGTGGTTGCTTTGTTCTTATGGCAGAATGCTGTTCACTTTCAGAGATGTGGTTTGATACCACATTCCAGGAAAGCTTTCTCTCTGGATTTGACTAGAACATAGTCTTTGTGCTACTCAGAGGGTACCATTTATTAAAATGGATTCCTTTTTTTTGCAATCATATTATCACCTTTTTAAAAAGTTAAGTATAGTGGACATACAATATCATATTAGTTTCAGGTATACAACATAATGATTTGATATTTACATAGGAGGGATTACTAACTGATGACCATGATGTCTAGTAACCATCTGTCACCATACAAAGTTATTACAATATTTTTTACTATATTCCTTATGCTGTACATTACTTACCTGTGACATTTATTTTTCAACTGGAAGTTGTACCTCTTAATCCCCTTCACCTATTTTGCCCAACACATCTCATAGCCTCCCCTTTGGCAACCACCTATTTGTTCTCTGTATCTATGAGTCTGTTTCTGTTTTGTTTTGTTTGTTCATTTGTTTTTTAGATTCTATGTATAAATAAAATCATACAGTATTTGACTTTCTCCACCCGACTTACTTCACTTAGCATAATACCCTCTGGCTACATCCATGCTGTCACAAATGGCATGATTCCATTCTTTTTTATGGCTGAGTTTTAGTCTATTGTCTATTATACCCATCTTCATTCATCTATTGATGCGCAGTTGGTTCTTTCTGTTTCTTGGCTGTTGTAAATAAATAATGAACATAAGGGTGCATGTATCTTTTCAGATTAGTGTTTTCACTTACTTCAGATAAATATCCATAAGTGAAATTGCTGGATTGTGTATTTTTAATTTTAATTGTTTTAGAAACCACCATCCTATTTTCCTTAGTGACTGCACCAATTTACATAGCTTCCACAGTATAGAAGGGTTACCTTTTCTCCACATCCTTGTTATTTGTTGCCTTTTTGTGCATGTGCTTGCTAAGTCACTTCTGACAATTATGAGGTGATAAATCATTATGGTTTGGGTTTGCATTCCCCTATCTATTAGTTATATTGAACATCTTTTCATATGTCTTTTGGCCATCTGTATGTTTTCTTTGGAAAAACATTCAGGATCTCTGCCCATTTATTAATTGGTTTGTTTGTCTTTTTGATACTAGTCTGTGTGAGGTTTTTATGTATTTTATATATTAACCCCTCATCAGATACATATTATTGCAACTATCTTCTCCCATTCAGTAGTTTGTCTTTTTGTTTTGTTGATAGTTTCCTTTGTGTGCAAAGGTTTTTAGTTTATTGTAGTACCATGTGTTTATTTTTGCTTCTGTTTTCCTTGACTGAGGAAATAGATCCCAAAAAATATCACTAAAACTGATGTTATGAAGCTTACCTCCTATGATTTCTTTTAGGAGTCTTACGGTTTCAGATCTTACGTTTAAGTCTTTAATATATTTTGAGTTTATTTTGTATATAGTGTGAGAAAGTAGTCCAGTTTCATTCTTTTGCATGTGGCTGTCCATTTGTTTGAACACTATTTATTGAAGAGATTGTCTTTTCCACCACTGTATATTCTTGGTTCCTTTGTTGTTAATTAATTGATTACAAAAGCATGGAATTATTTCTGGACTCTCTCTTTTGTTCCATTGATCTAAGTGTATGTTTTTGTGCCAGCACCATAAAGTTTTATATACTGTAGTTTTGTAGTATAGTTTGATACCAGGGCACATGATATCCCCATCTTTGTTTCTCTTTCTTAAGATTGCTTTGGCCAAAATGGGTTCTAATTGCCATTTTTCTTCCTTTCACAAACTCTTACTCAGTACCTGTTATACTCTATTCTATGTTACAGGGGGGAACAAAATGGATGCAGTTTCTATGTGAATGGAACTTATAACTAAGGCACTAGATAGTAATCAAGTATTCACACTAATAAGTTCATAAACTAAGCCTGAAATGATGAGCTAAGGAAAGGTATGTACACTCTTCGAAATCAAATAAGAAAGAAATATAATCTAGACTCAGAGTGGTTGTCTGGACAGGCTCCTCTAAGGAAGCAATACTTAAATGAGATCTAGGAGAAGAGTAAGAATTAACTAGGAACAGAGAAGATACAGGAACTTTGGAACAAGGAAATAGCATGTGGAAAGGCCCTGTGATAGAACATACAGGTTCTGACAAACTGAAAGAATGTCATGCAATTGGAGTTCAGAATGGGAAAGAGAGCATGGTGAGAAATGAGACTGAAACAATAGTCAGGTACCACTTCATACATAGCTTTGGGGACTATATTAAACGTTTTGTGTAGGACTTGGTCACTGTCAGCTATGTCTAAATATGCAAGAAGCTACGTTCACAGTTTTCCAAGATCTACACAGGAGCCAAGCTCTCCAGGAAGTTCCTAGAGTCCTTTTCATGGAAACAATTAATCTCATCATTGTCCTGGCAAGTCTGAGTATGAGAGATGAGGCCCAGATTTATAGTACTTGGCTCAGGGCCCTACAGGAGACAAAGGCAAGGCATTTGTTAGCTCTGTCAATCACTTACATAAAGCAACTGTTACAGGAATATTCAGATGCCTTTCCAAACCTGGATCCAATCCTAAAACTGGATTAAGTTATCATAGCTTGGATGGATATTAGTAATCTATTGCTGTGGAACAAATTCTCTCAAAACTTAGCAGCTTTGAAGAACAAAAAATTAATATCTCACATAATCTGAGGGTAGGTTATATGGGAGAGGCTCAGCTGGGTGGTTCTGGCTCAAGGTCTCCCTTGAGGTTGTTGTCCTGCTCTCAGCTAGGTCCGCAGTCATATCCAGTCTCAAAGGGAGCTAAAGAATCCACTTCTAAACTCACTCATTTGGTTGTTGACAGGCCTCCATTCTTCACTGGCTTTTGGTCAGAGGCCTGCATTTCTTGACACACAGCCTCCTCCACAGCCTACTTGAACAGCCTTGATTCATGGCATCTAGCTTCCAACAAAAGCAGTGATTCAAGAGTGAGAGAAATGTGAGCACATAAGGAAAATAGTGTCTCCAAAGGAAGCAGGACTTGTATCTAGACTATATTAAGACCTTTACAACTTAATAGTAAGAAGATGAGGTGTCAAATTAAAAATGGACAAAACATTGGAATAGAAACTTTACAAAGGAATATAGATAAATGGCCAAGATACTCAATTATCACTATTAGGGAAATAATCAAAATCTATAATGAGGCACTGTTACAGTATCATAAGAATGGCTAAAATTACAAAGGCTGAAAATACCAATCATCATCAAGTTTGTATGGAACAAGTTAAATGACTTGAAATTTATGCTGGGAGTGTAAAATGACAGAGCCATTTGTAAACAAGCATCGTCAGTTTAGTTGTATGGACATTTACCATACAAGTTCTAGCTATTTATCCAAGAGAAATGACTTCAGCTCTTCAAAGAAACATTTGTGCATGAGTGTTCATGTGTCATGCATAGTAACTAAAGTTAGAAGCTATACATGTGTCTGTCCAACAATCCATCTTTGGTATACATTAAAATTCTACTTAATTCTTTCTCCCCAATCCTTTGAAATTAATACCTAATTAATCCCCCACATAATTATATATTGATATATGCAACAACAACAAAAAAAAACAATCTCCCAAACATGATGCTGACTGAAAGAAGCTAGATAAAAGAGAGTACATATCATATATCTATTGACAAATGAATTTACATTGAAAAATGAATCACATTAGTGATTGTGTGAGGGAGTGGTTTGGATAATATTGATTTCAAAGTGGCATAGAGTACATGCTGGGATGATGGAAATATTCTGTATTTTTTGTGGTAGTTGTTACATGGTTTATATGGCATATTCTTGATAAAACTCACTGAAATTATATAAAGTATATAATTTAGACCTTATTTAAGTTGTTTATAAAGGTAAGAAAAAATTACATAAACTAAAAAATTTTAGAATGCAAGGAGTAGTTTACCAAAAAAAAAAGAAACAATAGTACTTGGAAATTTTATTGCCCTCTCTTAGTCTTTTCAAGATCAACCACAAAGCAAAAATAACATATGAATAATATCATGAATTATATTAATTTCACATCCATAAATTTATAGCTAGAGATATATAAGTATTTTTACCTCAGGGAAAAATTTTTTCTAATATTTAACAAATATTTTTTAAGAAAGAATCACACAGAAAAATCTCAATAATTTTCCCAAGTAAAAAAATTATAGAAATCATTTTAGCTAACCTCAGTGCAAAAAACCTGAAACTGAATAACTGATGTATAATTCTTAAAGATAGAAATTTTTTGAAGATAGAAATGCTCTTCTTAACTTGCGAGACAAAGTAGAAAGCAAGACAAAAATTATAGACTATTTAAAAAATGAGACCTTTACATCACGTAACATGTCACGTGATAAGATGAACTTAGAGATCAAAATCAGAGCCTTATATATTTCCATTATTTATTAGCTCCTCTGTCCATGGAATTCTCCAGGCAAGAAAACTGGAGTGGATAGTCATTCCCTTCTCCAGAGGATCTTCCTGATCAGGGATCAAACCTGAGTCTCCCACATTACAGTTAGATTCTTTACCCTCTGAGCCACCAGGGAAGCCCTTATTAACTCAACGAATATTTATTGTAGGGCTACCGTGTTTAAAAATTTTTCCTATGCTTCAGGGACATAGTAGGAAAACATGTAACTTCATTCATAGAGTTCCATGCTAGTGTAAGTACATAGACCAAAAAACCACTATAAATATATTTAAAATAGTGAAATTCTTTGGAAAAAATAAAGCTGAATAAGGTAGATAGAGGGTGATCGGAGAAGGGATGCCTTCTTGCAAATAGTGGTAAGGGACGCCGTCTCTAAGAAGGTGATGTTTCAGAGGAGTTCTGAAGGAAGAGAAACAGTCAATCATAGAGACATTGAAGAAATAGCATGCTAGATAGAGAAAATAGAAAGCATAGACCTTGAGGAAGCTGGGAGTAGAGCAAGCTATGGGCTCGTTTACAGGAAGGGAGATTAGAGAAATTATATGGGGTCAGATCATGTAGAACCTTCTAGGCTACCATGAGGACTCTGACTTACTCCAGGGAGGTGGGGAGCCTGTGGAAGGATTTGAGCAGAGGATAGACATGGTATGAGTTATATTTTATAGTGATCACTCCAGAATTATCTACATAGCAAAATGTAGAAACAGGGGGATCAGTTGGGAGGTTATTACAATAGTTCAGGTAAAATATGATGGAGACTTGGTTACTACTTGCTTGGCATTTTAGTAAGAGCATCCCAGATAGTACATGATCATAAATATGATCAGGATTAAATCAGTTAGGTGGGGAGAAACAGTACAACTAATCAAGAAAAAGAAAAGGTAAACAATTTAATTCAGTAATTCAACTCAGAAATCTAGAAACAGGCCAGCTAAACAAACATTTTAACATTCACGCAGAATAAGGGAATTAAGTGGGTCAGGAAGATATTGATGAATTAGAAACCAGAATTCATGTGAAATTGGCAGTGGAACTGAAAAATAAATATTAAAGCCAGTGCTTTGAAAAGTCCAGTAAAAATTGTTGTTAATTTGAATAAGGAAAAGGAAAAGGGAAAATACAGATACACTACATCCAGAATAAAAAAAAGATACAACCTCAAATATGAAGATTTTAAATTATAATGAAAAAACACAGTTTGCTAATGCATGCAAAAAAAATTAAAGTTAAAATTTTTACAAAAATAGGGAATTCCCTGCTGGTCCAGTGGTTAGGACTCTGCACTTTCAGTGCTGAGGGCACAGGTTTGATCGCTGGTCAGGGAATTAAGATCCCACAAGCTGCATAATGCAGCCAAAAAAAACCAAAGATGTTTTACAGAAATATATATAAATCAAAAATAGATTGAATAAAATAAAACAGTAGTAAACTTGAATAACCATGACAGAAATTAAAAAATTTGCTAAGAGCTATGTTATAAAAAGAATTCAGGGGACTACCCTTGTGGCATGGTGGGTAAGAATCCGCCTGCCAATGCAGCAGACATGGGTTCAATCCCTGGTCCAAGAAGATTCCACATGCCTCAGAGCAACTGAGCCTGTGCTCTATAGCCCTTGAGCTGCAACTACTGAAGCCCATGTGCCTAGAGCCTATGCTCCACAATAAGAGAAGTCACCACGAGAAGCCCACTAGAGAGTAGCCCCTGATCTCCACAACCAGAGAAAGCCTATGTGCATTAAAGAAGACCCAGTGTAACCAGTGTAACCAAATAAATAAATAATAAATAAATTAAGCAATGTGTGCATGTCAAAAAAAAGTTTAAAAAAGAAAAACTCGATGAGAAAATTTCACAGATCAATTACATCAAGCTTAAAACACAGAAAATTTTCATGCTGTTTACACTGATCTCAAACATAGAGAAAGTTCAAAAATTCACCAACTCGTTTGGTAACATTGGCATAGTCCCAATTTTAAACAGAAAAAAGGGAGGACCAAATAGATAATATCTGCAATGCACTTACCACAGTGCCTGCAGGTAGTAAATAGCATCACTCAAAAATACTATCTGTTAATATTAGCTTTTTATGTTTAGAAATATATTAGCCATATTAACAAGTCAAAGAAAAAAACATAAGATAATCTTTAAAAAATTTTTTACTCTTTTTTTTGAATATTTATTTGCCTGCATTGGGTCTTAGTTGCAGCATGTGGGATTTAATTGCCTGACAAAGGATCAAGCCCTCTGCATTTGGAGCATGGAGTCAGCGGGTAGGCCATGAGGGAAGTCCCAAGATAATCATTTTAGTTAACAAAAAGTGTTTGATCAAATAATTTATGATTTTTAAAATATCTTTGACTATCCAGTAAGAAGAAAACATATAAATATATATACACATAATTTTATATATTCAATATACTCTTGACTATAGAAGTACTACTTGATATGCTAACACAAATAAACAAATAAATAAGATTTACTATTATTTATAGATGATAAAATTGTCTATCTGGAAAGCCCAAACAAAAAAAATCCAACAGGATGTTTTAAAATTGGTAATTATCCTAACTTTCTTCTGGAAAAATTAATGTGTGAGAATCGCCAAGAGCATATTGAAAAAGAGAAATATAAGGGTACCTTTGCCCTACTAGTTGTTAAACTGTCTTACTGATATTTATTGAGTGCTACTTTGTGCCAGGCACGTTGTTCTGTGTGTAGCGGGTTCAGCAGATTAACAAAATAGACGTATGCTTATACATGTGAAATTTACACTGTCCATAGCATAGCGCTTCCCTGGTGGCTCAGAAGGTAAAGAATATGCCTGCAATGCAGGAAATGTGAGTTCGATCCCTGGGTTGGGAAGATCCCCTGGAGAAAGGAATGGCTACCCGCTCCAGTATTCCTGCTTGGAGAACTCCACGTACAGAGAAGCCTGGTGGGTTACAGTCCATGGGGTTGAAGAGTTGGACACAACTGAGCAACTAACACACACATACATACACACACACAGCACAGTGTACAAATAATAAACCAAATTAAGTCAGAAAATACAATATAGTGGATAATGAGTGATAAAGAGAAAACAAGCAAAGAAGAAGAGAGAGGATCAGGGTGTGTTGGCAGGCTGAGGCACAATTTCAGAAAGGATTTCCAGAGTAGTCCATGTTTGAATAAAGATCTGGAAGTGATAGGGACATTGAGTAAGAAAGGTACAAGCAGAGCCAAACACCTGGGCATATTGGTGCTGGTGGATACAGAATGAGGGATAGAAACCCAGTGGGAGGAAGAAGTAGGGCTTGAGAGGAGGCAGAAATCGGACTGGTGATGAGAGAACAGGAAGAAAACTTCGGACCCTATAAGTCATTGCATTGATCCAAGTGTTTGCTGACTCCTTGAGATGGAGAGTCAATGGAATATTTTGTGCCTACACGAAACATGGTTAGATCTATTTTTATGGCTAAATGTAATCCTCACAGTCACTTCCAGTCATTCTTTCACACACAAAAATTCAGTAGTGCTTCCAAACACGTGCCCACTCCCAAACCATAGGCACTCACAAAAAGATAGGGGCACCGGGTCATTGACGTGTCAACCTTGATTGTGCCAAGTGCATGTGCGTGCATGCATATGCACATTTCTGGATGAAAATAAACTGCTTCCATGAAACCTGCAACAACTTAAGAATAAGAATGCATGGTAACAGCTGATTATGCAGCACCTCCACCATTGTACACCCTGCCTAACAGGTTTCTGGAACCCTTTGAGCTACTGCTCAAAGCCCTTCTGGAAGATCCGAGTTCCTGGCTTACTGTCCACAGAGGGTAGAGTGCAAAAAAATAGTTTCTCACAATCTCAGGATCATCACATACATGCGCACAGCGCATGATCCACAGCAACATAAGAGCCTGCAAGTGCGACAACCACAGCAGCAGCATCAGTGGGTCGGGGAGGAAAGAAAACAGAACAGGTAGGTAGTTCTTCTAGTTTTGTGTGCTGAGTCACTCAGCTGTGTCTGACTCTTTGCGACCCCATGAACTCTAGCCTGCCAGGCTCCTCTGTCCATGAAATTTTCCAGGCAAGAATATTGGAGCAAGTTGCCATTTGCTACTCCAGGGGATCTTCCCTATCCAGGGATCAAATTCACGTCTCTTGCACCTCCTGAATTGGCAAGTGGATTCTTTACCACTGCACCACCCAAAAAGTTCAAAATTAGTCTTGGATATGCCATGAGTGACCCAGGTATCAGTGTCCGGAAGCCTCAATACTTTCTTCAACACGCTTGTTTCGCGTCACATTTCTTTCCAGTGTAGTAGTGTGGTATCTGGGCTCAGAACACCTAATTTCCAAGATGTTCTTATTCAAACCCCAGGTGCTGCAGGGCTGCAAGAGAATGAAATCTTAGGGCTGGGGAACCGGGTGCCTGAAAAATTCCTCAGGGTGGATTGACAGGGCATCTGGGGACCGTGGGAATGAAAGAAATGGTTGATAATGTGCAGTGCACTTGGGCACAGAGCCAGGAAAGACAAGATATGCAAGGGCTCAGAACAGCAGATTGCAGGCTCAGTGTATTGTGGAGTCTAGAAGCAAAAATTGGGGGCTGAGAACCAGACCAGCATTTGGGGGCCCAGCAGTAAGACCAAATTGGTGACCACAGCATTGCAGATACTGTGCAGCATGTAAGTGGGCTCTGCCACTTAAGACTGTTGTAGGTGAGGCTTTAAAACTCAGGTGCAAAACAATTTTGCCAAAGTGACTTACAAGGCATGAAGTTTCTGACACATCAGTATTCTGAGATCATTTGTAACTGCATATATCAGTGGATTCCCTTTTCCTATTGAGAGAACCATTGCTTTCATCAGTGCAATGGTGACTGCAAATGGTTAAGAAAGGGTGACTTTGTTGTTGTTCAGTCAAGCTAAGTCATGTGTGACTCTTTGTGAACCCACTGGACTATAGCTTGCCAGACTTCCCTGTCCTTCACTATCTCCTGGAGTTTGCTCAAACTTATGTCCATTGAATTGGTAATGCCATCCAACCATCCCCTTCTGCCATCCCCTTCTCTTCCTGCCCTCTATCTTTCCCAGCATCAGGGTCTTTTCCAATGAGTCAGCTCTTTGCAACAGGTGACCAAAGTATTGGAGCTTCAGCTTCAGCATCAGTCCTTCCAATGAGTATTCAGGGTTAATTTCCTTTAGGATTGATTGGTTTGATCTCCTTGCTGTTCAAGGGACTCTCCAGAGTCTTATCCAGCGCTACAGTTCAAAAGCCTCAATTCTTCAATACTCGGCCTTCTTTATGGTCCAACTCTCCCATCAGTATGTGACTACTGGAAAAATCGTAGCTTTGAATATATGGGCCTTTGTCAGCAAAGTGATGTCTCTGCTTTTTAATGTGCTAAGTTTGTCATAGCTTTTCTTTCAAGGAGCAAGTATCTTTTAATTTTGTGACTACAGTCATCATCATCAGTGATTTTGGAGCCCAAGAAAATAAAATCTGCCACTGTTGCCATTTTTTTCTATTTGCCATGAAGTGATAGGACAAGATGCCATGACCTTAGTGTTTTGAATATTGAGTTTCACCTTCATCAAGAGGCACTTAAAAAAAAAAAAAAAAAGGCTGTTTATTCCTCTTTGCTTTCTGCCATTAGGGTAGTGTCATCTGCATATCTGGGGTTGTTGATATTTCTCCCGGCAATCTTGATTCCAGCTTGTGATTCATCCAATCCAGCATTTCACATGATGTACTCTGCATATAAGTTAAATAAGCAGGGTAACAATATACAGCCTTGATGTTCTCCATTCCCAATTTGGAACCAGTCCATTGTTCCATGTCTGGTTCTAACTGTTGCTTCCTGACCTTTTTATGGGTTTCTCATGAGGGAAGTAAGGTGGTCTGGTATTCCCATCTCTTTAAGAATTTCTACAGTTTGTTGTGATCCACACAGTCAAAGGCTTTAGTGTAGTCAGTGAAGCAGAAGTAGATGTTTTTCTGGATTTCTCTTGCTTTTTCTATGATCCACAGGTGTTGGCAATTTGATCTCTGGTTCCTCTGCCTTTTCTAAATCCAGCTTGTACATCTGGAGGTTCTCAGTTCACACACTGCTTGAAGAATTTTGAGCATTACCTTGCTAGCATGTGAATAGAGCACAGTTGTGCAGTAGTTTGAATATTCTTTGGCATTGGCCTTCTTTGGTGTTCTCACAGGAGAAGATGAGCATACAACCTTCTACTTTGCCATCTTGGAGTCTCCTAGGGCAACTTTAGAAGCTGAATGTGTAACCATGTCACTTTGTGGACTCAGAACTCTACTCCTGACTGCATGTGTGCCTTCAGCCACTTAACTGTATATTCATTCCTCACTTTGAAACCTATTCAAGCTACAGAGGACTGGTGGTGTGAGGTAGGAATCATCAGTGTCTGTACCCAGAGGGTTCTAACTTAGCCTCCAGCAATTTCAGACTTTACTTTAAAAGTCAGTGTCTCCAGATAAGGAGGGACTCAAATTAACTATCCCTCAAGTACTCTGATTTTCTAAAAAGTCCCTGATACTAATCTGGGGCAAGTTTAGAAAAAACAAAACCAAAAAACTTTTCTTTGGCACTTAGCACCAAGTCTTGCACACCAGGTGGCATTCACCAAGTGTTTGTTGACTGAATGGAAATAAATTTCCTCTGACAGATTTACCAGCCAATCTCACCACTATTGTAAGGCTCTAATCCCAGTCTGCAGAGAATTCTGACTTAGTTAGGTAGAGCAGCATTTGCTTGCTCTTTCTGAAGTCTAGGGTCTCCTAATATGAGAGATAAAACCATTCTCCTTGGAGCCCATCTCTGATTTACAAAGTGAACCGAAATTTAGACCTTACTACATGCAGATTGCTTATATTACATCCACCCAACACTGAAGCACTAAACAGAACGTGATCTAACCAAAGTCACCAAGGAAAGTACTGATTTTAAAATAGTTGCTTATTATTTGGCATTTGGTTGTACAATCTTATTTCATAACTTTTAAACCTGGGAATCAGCACGAGGTAAAAACAATTCAGTTTAGAACAAAAATCTTTACAATATTCTGATAAACTCTGCTATGACACTTCCATTCTTTTAAATTAGATTCCTGTGCTTTTTAATTTAAAATTTTTTAGAAAGATGATTTATCAGGGTTTGCCAACCACCTATATTTGTTTGAAAAGTGCCTAATCTTATCAATTTGTGTGGAAAATTAGTAAAATGAGGTGCATACTCCTTTACTTTCTTAGAAAGATTAAACTGAATACAAATTAAATCATTTCTTGAAGGACAATGACACCATCATAAAATTATTACTTAATCAGCTGGCATGAGGGGTTTCCCTGGTGGCTCAGATGGTAAATAATCTGCCTGCAATGTGGGAGACCCAGGTTCGATCCCTGGCTCAGGAAGATCCCCTGAAGAAGGAAATGGCTACCCACTCCAGTATTCTTGCCTGGAGAATTCTATGGACAGAGGAGCCTGGTGGGCTGAAGTCCATGGGGTCACAAACTGTCGGAAATGACTGAGCAACTGATAACATATGATATGATGCTGGCATGAAGACAGTGCTGCTCTGAGGGTTATAAGATGTGTAGGGTCTCTAGGTGGTAACTCTAGCCCTAAACTAGACAGGATCATGTGGTCAGTTCTTTTTGATGTCTAATATCCATATAATTTTGTGGTTATTCTCTTTCACTTCTTCCTATCAGGTTGTCAACTGTCCCTTCTTGCTGGTATCGTTGTAACTGTATTTCAGTTCAGTTCAGTTCAGTTGCTCAGTCGTGTCTGACTCTTTGCAACCCCATGGACTTCAGCATGCCAAGACTCCTTGTCCATCACCAACTCCCGGAGTTCACTCAAACTCATGTCCGTTGAGTCAGTGATGCCATCCAACCATCTCATCTTCTGTTGTCCCCTTCTCCTCCCACCTTCAATCTTTCCCAGCATCAGGGTCTTTTCCAGTGAGTCAGTTCTTTGCATTAGGTGGCCAAAGTATTGGAGCTTCAGCTTCAGTATCAGTCCTTCCAATGAATATTCAAGACTGATTTCCTTTAGGATTGACTGGTTGGATCTCCTTGCAGTCCAAGGGACTCTCAAGAGTCTTCTCCAACACCATAGTTCAAAAGCATCAATTCTTCAGCATTCAGCTTTGTTTATAGTCCAACTCTCACATCCATACATGACTGGAATACCATGCTGGAAAAACCATAGCTTTGACTAGATGGACCTCTGTTGGCAAAGTATTGTCTCTGCTTTTTAATATGCTGTCTAGGTTGGTCATAACTTCTCTTCCAAGGAGCAAGCATCTTTTAATTTCATGGCTGCAGTCACCATCTGCAGTGATTTGGGAGCCCAAGAACATAAAGTCTGTCACTGTTTCCATTGTTTCTCCATGTATTTGCCATGAAGTGATGGGACCAGATGCTAAGATCTTAGTTTTCTGAATGTTGAGTTTTAAGCCAGCTTTTTCACTCTCCTCTTTCACTTTCATCAAGAGGCTCTTAATTCTTCATCGCTTTCTGCCATAATGGTGGTGTCATCTGCATATCTGAAGTTATTGATATTTCTCCCAGCAATCTTGATTCCAGCTTGTGTTTCATCCAGCCCAGTGTTTCTCATGATGTATTCTGCATATGTTTAGCAACAGTCTACCCACTTGAATTTTCATGTGGTGTGCAATAAAACTAACAACAAAGCAAAACCAATAAAATCCAAGCAGCCTAGGAACAGAGATCCTGTAGTTATTAAGTGAGAGCCTACAAACACTGGTCAAGCAGTGTCAAGAAGGATCTCTGTGGTCATCTGCTCAGTATAGGAGAATAGAAATAAAGCTTGTCATGATTTTGTGTAAACACATAGCAAACAGTTCCTGAGTAAGCATTTAGGAGTGTTTTTCATCCTGTATAGCTCTTTTCATCTTGTATAGCTGTAACGCCATATACCCATTAAACTATAACTCCCCATTCCTGGCAACTACCATTCTACTTTCTGTCCCTATGACTTTGAATACTTTAAGTACCTCAGATAAGTAGAATGATACAGTACTTGTATTATTTTTTTTAATAGAACATTTTATTTTATTTTTTCCACTTATTTTTATTAGTTGGAGGCTAATTACTTTACAATATTGTAGTGGTTTTTGTCATACATTGACATGAATCAGCCATGGATTTACAGGTATTCCCCATCCAGATCCCCCCTCCCACCTCCCTCTCCACCTGATTCCTCTGGGTCTTCCCAGTGCACCAGCCCCGAGCACTTGTCTCATGCATCCCACCTGGGCTGGTGATCTGTTTCACCCTTGATAGTATACATGTTTCGATGCTGTTCTCTCGAAACATCCCACCCTCGCCTTCTCCCACAGAGTCCAAAAGTCTGTTCTGTACATCTGTGTCTCTTTTTCTGTTTTGCATATAGGGTTATCGTTACCATCTTTCTAAATTCCATGTATATGCATTAGTATACTGTATTGGTCTTTATCTTTCTGGCTTACTTCGCTCTGTATAATGGGCTCCAGTCTCATCCATCTCATAAGAACTGATTCAAATGAATTCTTTTTAACAGCTGAGTAATATTCCATAGTGTATATGTACCACAGCTTCCTTATCCATTCATCTGCTGATGGGCATCTAGGTTGCTTCCATGTCCTGGCAATTATAAACAGTGCTGCGATGAACACTGGGGTGCACGTGTCTCTTTCAGATCTGGTTTCCTCGGTGTGTATGCCCAGAAGTGGGATTGCTGGGTCATATGGCAGTTCTATTTCCAGTTTTTTAAGAAATCTCCACACTTTTCTCCATAGTGGCTGTACTAGTTTGCATTCCCACCAACAGTGTAAGAGGGTTCCCTTTTCTCCACACCCTCTCCAGCATTTATTGCTTGTAGACTTTTGGATAGCAGCCATCCTGACTGGCGTGTAATGGTACCTCATTGTGGTTTTGATTTGCATTTCTCTGATAATGAGTGATGTTGAGCATCTTTTCATGTGTTTGTTAGCCATCTGTATGTCTTCTTTGGAGAAATGTCTCTTTAGTTCTTTGGCCCATTTTTTGATTGAGTCATTTATTTTTCTGGAATTGTATTATTAATACTTGTATTATTTTCTTGATTTCTTTCACTTAACATGAGGTCCTCAAGGTTCATCCCTATTTGTAGCATATGTCAGGATTTTTTAAGGCTGAATAAAATTCCAGAATCTTCTTTTAAGGACGAATAATATTCCACTGTATGGGTATATATTTTGCTTATCTATTCATTGATGGACACTTGGGTAGCTTCCATGTTTTAGCTATTGTGAATAATACTACTATATACATGAGTGTACAAATATCTCTTTGATATCTTATTTTTGGTCTTTTCGGCATATACTCAGAAGTAGAAATGTTGGGTCATATAGTAATTCTATTTTTAATTTCTCTAAGAAGCTATCCTACTGTTTTTCACAATGGCTGTAACTGTTTACACAAAGGCTATACATGTATAGCAGCTGCACATTCGTTTACATTTACATTATGCACTAAAAGTGTACAAGGACTCTAATTTTTTCATTTTTGCCAACATTTGTTTTATTCTGAGTTTTTAAATAGCATCCACACTAATAGATGGTAGGTGGTATCTCCTTGTACTTTTGATTAGCATTTACCTCATGATTAGTGACATTGTACATCTTTTCATGTGCTTATTTGCCATTTCTATATCTTATTTTAAAATGTCTATTTAAGTCCTTTGGCCATTTATTGATGCTTGACTTTTTGTGGTTGAGTTTTAGAAATTTTCCATATGTTCTGGATATTATTTTCCTTATCAGATATATAATTTACAAATATTTTCTCCCATTCCATGGATTGCTATTTCCCTCTGTTGATAGATTCTATGAATAAAAAATTTTCCTAAATTTTCATGAAGTCAGAGTTGTTCATTTTTTCTTATATTATCTGTGCATTTTGTGTTATATCCAAGAAATAATTGCCAAATCCATTATTGTAAATCTTTTCTCTTATGTTTGCTTCTGAGAGATATATTTCTTTAGGTCTTACATTTAGGCCTCTGATCCAATTTGAATTAATTTTTGTACATAGTGCTAATTAAAAGTATAGCTTCATTCTTTTGCGTGTGGACATCCAGTGTTCCCGGCACCATCTGTTGGAAAAACTGTCCTTTTCCCATTAAATGGTCTTTACCGTCTTGTCAACAGTCATTTGAGTATACATTATTACAAGGGTTTATTTCTGGGCTCTACTATCCTAAATCATTAATGAATGTCCTTTTGCCAGTACTACACTGTTTCTGATTGCTGTAGCTTTGTAAGAGGTTTTATTAATTGATATGTTAAATGTTTTTTACTGAGGTTTAATTGACATGTAATATTAGTTTCTGGTATATAAGATAATGATTTTGATATTTGCATATATTGGAAAAGGATAACTGCAAGTCTAGTTAAAATTCATCACACTATATTGTTACAAATTTTTTTCTTGTGATGAGAACTATTAGGGTCTGCTCTCTTAGGTCTTTCAAATATATAATATGGTTATTAACTATAGTCACCATCTATGTTACATCTTCATAACTTTTTAATTTCATATATGAAAGCTTGTACCATTGAACCCCTTTATCCACTTTGCCTATTCTCTAATCCCCACCTGTGGCAACCACCAGTATGTTCTCTGTGTCTGTGAGTTATCTGACTTATTTTTCACTCAATACAGTGCCCTCAAATTTCATCCATGTGGTCACAAATGGCAGGATTTCATTTCTTTTAGGGCTGAGTAATATTTCATTTTCTATGTATACACATATATATATATCTCTAATGAACAACAGGTTGCACATATTTTTTCACATTAGTGTTTTGGTATTCTCTAGATAAGTACCCAGAATTAGAACTTCTGGATCATATGGTAGTTCTATATCCAATTTTTGGAGGAACTTCCAGACTGTTTTCCATACTGGTTGCACCAATTTAAATTCCCACCAATAGTGCACAAGGGTTCCCTTTCCTTCACATTCTTAGCAACACTTGGCATCTCTTGTCTTTCTGATAATAGGCATTCTAACAGGTGTGAGGTGATATCCCATTGTGGTTTCTTTTTTTTTCCATTTATTTTTATTAGTTGGAGGCTAATTACTTTACAATATTGTAGTGGGTTTTGTCATACATTGACATGAATCAGCCATGGATTTACAGGTATTCCCCATCCCAATCCCCCCTCCCACCTCCCTCTCCACCCAATTCCTCTGGTTCTTCCCAGTGCTTTTACAGTAATATCCTTGGTGATACTGTGACTTCTTCAATTCCAAACTCTCTTTTCTAGATCTATGTGATATATGGCCATATTGCCTTCTTGCCTATCTGGAAATAAAACAAATGATCAAACTCCTACTTATCAAGGCTTTATAGCATGATGGATAGTAGGGCAGATTCTGAAGAAGATATACCTCATGCCTCCAACCTGGGCTGATGATCTGTTTCACCCTAGATAATATACATGTTTCGATGCTGTTCTCTCAAAACATCCCACCCTCGCCTTCTCCCACAGAGTCCAAAAGTCTGTTCTGTACATCTGTGTCTCTTTTTCTGTTTTGCATATAGGGTTATCGTTACCATCTTTCTAAATTCCATATATATGCATTAGTATACTATATTGGTCTTTATCTTTCTGGCTTACTTCACTCTGTATAATGGGCTCCAGTTTCATCTATCTCATTAGAACTGATTCAAATGAATTCTTTTTAATGACTGAGTGATATTCCATGGTGTATATGTACCACAGCTTCCTTATCCATTCGTCTCCTGATGGGCATCTAGGTTGCTTCCATGTCCTGGCTATTATAAACAGTGCTAGGATGAACATTGGGGTGCACGTGTCTCTTCCAGATCTGGTTTCCTCAGTGTGTATTTTAATTTGTATTTCACTGACTAGAGGTATTGCGTACCTATTTGTTGGCCATCTACATGTCTCTTTGGAAAAGTGTCTATTAGGTTCTTATACCCATTTCTTTATCAAATTTAGTGTTTTGGTGTAGCATGGTTTTCGGGGAGCTCCACATGGCTTGTGATATCTTAATTCCTCAACCAAGTATTGAAACCTGCCGTTGGCAGTGAAAGTGTGGAATCCTAGCCACTGGACTGGCAGAGGATTCCCCCACTCATCATTTTCTTGACTTTCTGCACACCACATCTTCCTCTAATTCTTTGAGCATTTCTTTTAGGGGCGGGGGATGAGGAGAAGGGGATGGCAGAGGATGAGATTGTTGGATGGCATCACCAACTCAATGGACACGAATATGAGCAAGCTCCAGAAGTTTGTGATGGACAGGGAAGCCTGGTGTGCTGCAGTCCATGCAGTCACAAAGAGTCAGACACAACTGAGTGACTGAACTGAACTGAACTGATACCATGCAGCATTCGGGATCTGAGTTCGCTGACCAGGGATGGAAGCTGTGCCCCTGGCACTGGACTTGTGGAATCTTAACACCTGGACTGCCAGGGAAGTCCCAAGCATTTCTAAGATAGTTGTTTTAAATCTTTTTTAGTATATCTGCCATCAGGTCTTTCCAAGGAAAGTTTCTGTTGATATATATTTTTCTTTTGAATGGGCTATATGTTCCTGTTTGTTTGTATGCTTTCTGACTTGAATCTAATAATATGATAACTCTGGAGATTAGATTCTTCTCCTTCCTCAGTGTTTGCTGGAGTTTGTATTTGGTTTCTTGCTTTCTTTCTTTCTTTTTTTTTGGTCATTGTTGTTGTTAGTATAAGCTGAATCTGTGCTGAGGATCAACCTAAGGTGTAAACAAGATCTTCTCAGGTCTGTCTTCTGAAATTTTTCCCTGTTCATGCATGGTCACTTTCTAATTTCCCTGTATATTTAGTTGTTTTTAATATCCTTGTCTTTAATTTGTTTTCCCATGGGAAAAACAGAATAATGAAGGAGGCAGAAAAAGTGGTAGCCCTTTAAATCTCTTGGCAGTCACTCTGTCAGAGAAAAAGGGCTGGCAACAAGGGGAGATGAAACAACAATGGCCCTTAGGCCCACTTCCTTAAATCAACAGAAACTCTCCTTGAAAAGACCTGATGGTAGATATACTAAATATATGTATGTATATATACATATATACTAAATATATGTATACTCAATATATGTGGGTGTATATATATATATATATATATAAATGCATGATATATATATATGCTTGATTTATATATTATATATATATATATAATGCTTGAGAGATATCTCAATGCTTATATATATATATATATATATATATATATATATATATATATATTTAAAGCAACTATCTTAGAAATGCCCAGGACTTCCCTGACAGCCCAGTGGTTAAGATTTCGCACTTCCAATGGAGGGGACACAGGTTCAATAACTGTGATAAAACCAGTTATCCCCAATCAGAGCACAGATCCCTGATATTTATAGAACAGGGTCTTTTTGGTCCTCTCTGTTTGCAACCTGCTCCAGGAACACACTCACAGCTAACTGCCACATAGCTTGGGGATAGGAGATTGGTAGCTATGATCAAGCTAAGAAATGGTATTGGCTAACATAAACTTCAGTTTTCAGTCCAAGTCTTCCCTTTGAAGTTGCAAGCCTTCAACAGACTTCAGAGTTCCAAAGTAATTACATTATACAGGTTTACCGGCACAATTGTTGGTACTGTGGGGAGACAGAGACCTGGTACTTCCTACTCTGCCACCTTCCCAGAATCCTCCTCCTGGTCTTTTGTAACAAGAGCCAAGCAAGTTAGAGCTGGGTGTGAGTGAAGAGCCTACAGACATTGAATGAGAACTCAGTAATGATTAGGATAGCAGTAATGAATTGTTGTGATGCCTGTTTCAGTTTTCCAGAGGCTATTTTCTTGGTCTCATCTTCTCATTCTTACCTCGTTTAATGGAGGTCGTCAGGCAGGGGACACATGACAAGTGGGTGTTTTGTAGTTTCTCTCAGGAGCCACAGTCATGGTAAAGACGAAGTATGTGGTGTGAGAAGGGCTCAGTGATCCAGGCTATAATCTTATGAGGATAATAGGGCCCTGAGGACATGCGTAGCAATTGTGTTTCTATTACTTGGCAGATGTCCTTGTAGCTGGTATGATATCAGCTAACTTTCAGATGTCAGATTTTGTATGGATTTATATAATTCAAAGTCACTTTTTGGCATCAAAAACCAAAAGGATCTAATGCGTCTTTTGGAAACCCCTCAGCCCGGGGTCAGTTGTCCTCTGAACACCTTAAGCAGTGAGCAGGAGTCACACACACTTAAGCAGTCAATGCCTAACATCGGTACCAGTAAGTGCCAGCCACAGCAAACCTCCAGTTAAAAAGAGAATGTGAAGAATGGACTCACGGAGGATACCAAGGGCTAAGCAGAAATCACAGTTTTAGAGAAGGGTTGGTTTCTTCTTTTCTACTTTATCTTATGGTCAGTTTGGGACAACTTTTTCCTTTTACCTTTCTCTCAGGAGTTCAAGAATTTTCGTTGCCCAAAATACTACTAGGAAACCCTTTCTGCTTTCTCTTTGGGAAGATAGAGAGGGGAGGTTGTTGAGAAAGTTTATTCCTACTTCTGTTTGATACAACTACAACCCAGATTGTATAATTATCTGTTTCTTTTACACCAGACTGTAAGCACCATTAAAGCAGGAATGGTATCTGCCTATTTTATCCCTGTATCTAGTACATTGAGTGTACAAGGCTCAAAAACACTTTTGAATGAATGAATGCATTTCTACTAGAGATAAAGAATATAAGAAGGCCAGTATGAAAATCCTCAACACAATTTTGGGGAGCTCTGCTTAGTGCACTATAGGAGTGGGGAAGAGGTGAGTTAAAAGCCTTCTAGATATTTCTAGGAGGTTCTGAAAAATGCCAAAGAGTAAGGAATCTGTCTTAGGAGAAGTCATCCATCTGGTAAGTCATAATAGTATTTATCCAGTTGTCAAAGTTGTAGCCAACACTGAAAGAAAATTGATCTAAAATCAGTCATTTCTGTACTAAAAAGGAAAGATCAACTAAATACTGCTAGTCCTGTTCAGTGGCAATTCATGTTGACATCTAGAGGAAATACAAATATTAAAATTTTTCAAGTGCCTCATAAGCATTTACTCTAGGAGTTTGTTCACTTTTTGTAAGTTCTAATGAAAACATGGAAATGGAAAACTTCTGATTCAACTCAAAGGATATTACAATAACCTATTATGATAACTGCAAAAGAATGTATCAGAATCTTGGCTCTTACTAAAGAGGAGACATCACCTAGTATGTATCCCCCCACAGAAAAAGAAAGTCAAGGGAAAAATCTGATGAGTAAAGGGACATCAAAATGTTTTTCAAAAATTGAAAGTTAAAAATTGAAGTTTAAAAAAAAAATCTCTAAATTTTGATCTAAAAAATTTCCAAGCAGTCTAGAGAATGATTATATCAGCATCATCTGATTATTGATAAAGACAAGTATTCCTATTCAGAAGTCCCAATCTGTGTCACATGAATCTGAATCTCCAGGAGGCAGATGTGAGTACTGATTAGTTTCTACATTTTCCAGATGATTCTGATGCAGAGCCAGTTTGGGGAACTAACTCTGAAATGTCAGTCTTCACAACATATCTTTTTTTCCCTTCTTCTCACTGGTTGAGGTCATCTTGCAGCTTCCTGTGATTTCGCTTACCTACTAGCAAAATTTCTGTGTTTCCTTTTATCTACTAACTCCTTACCTTAATATGACATTTAATCACAGTGTGTTATCTTATAGAACCATGAAATTGAGTTGGGAGAAGCATGGATAAGAAACAGTACAATGTCTTAAAAAGCAGAGACATATAAAAAGGCTAGATATTGCAAAATAATGAACCTTGTCCACAATAAACATAGGTATTTTATGAAAATGCACATATAGACCTATGGTTATAAGCTAAAACTATGTTCCAGGTAATGGAAATATTACCAACAGCCCTTCCCCTCTCCCTTCCTCTTACTTCTCCTCTAGCATTTCAGTGACTAAGTACCAGACTACCTCAACTCCAAGAGATGGACTAACATAGACACTCCCAGAAAACACAGCCCTTCCTAAAAACCAACAAAAGGGCCTATAAGGGGTTATTTTACTACCTCTACTTTTAATATACTTTGGGCATTATGCTATGCTATGCTATGCTATGCTATGCTATGCTATGTTTAGTCGCTTAGTCCTGTCTGACTCTTTGCAACCCCATGGACTGTAACCCACCAGGCTTCTCTGCCCATGGGATTCTCTAGGCAAGAATACTGGAGTGGGTTGCCATGCCCTTCTCCAAGGGATCTTCCCAACCCAGGGATCGAACCCAGGTCTCCCACATTACAGGTGGATTCTTTACCATCTGAGCCATCAGGGAAGCCCAAGAATACTGGAGTGAGTAACCTATCCCTTCTCCAGGGGAACTTCCGGACCCAGGAATTGAACCAGAGTCTCCTGCATTACAGGAGGATTCTTTACCAGCTGGGCTACCAGGGAAGCCCACTTTGGGCATTAGGACTTGCTTATCCTTTAATACACAGCAGTATTAACTAAAATGCACAAACAGAACAATGGCTAGACAATCTGAACTTGTCTAAAGACTGATGGGCAGGGAGCTCGTCTCTCTGTACTTCCTTCCCTGTCCCCTCCCCTAGCCCCCACCACCCAGTGAATAGTCAGCTTACTCTCCAAGACAATTCCATGCCCCAAATACAACCATTCCTATGAATTAACAGGAAAAAAAAAAAAAAAAAACTTAAAAGGTGTTTAACTCTCTACTTTCAAAATAAGTTGTATACTTTTACACATCTAGAAAAGCTAGATGTTTCAAAGAAGGATTTAAGTTTGTCCACTATACATACATGTAGTAGCACTGAATACAGTGCACACAAAGGCTGTAGTCTCAAAGTGTCATCTAAATAGGACTACTCTAGCCAAGAACCCTTCCCATTTTTTCATCTCTATCAATCCGGTGGGCAAGTCTAAGAAGCTTCTGTAATGCTTAGAGATTTTAACAATTTCATTTCTAGCAGTCGTTTTCAGAAGTCTTTCCTATGAATTTTAACATCAAATGTACACAGTGTATTTATTGATTACTTGTGTCAGACACTGGCAGCCTCTCACACCTGTACATGACTACTGAAAAACTTTGACTGTATGAACCTTTGTCGGCAAAGTGATATCTCCTCTTTTTAATACACTGTCTAGGTTTGCCATATGTTAAAATGCATAACCTCACATAAAATGTTTAAGATTAGGCATCTGTAGACCAAAATGTGAACCCTAAAAGGAACTGATCTGAAGGAAGACTGTGACATCATTAATTAACACACTAATGACAGAATCACACAGAGATGGCAGGCAACCAAGTCCAGAAAAAGGAGAGCCAAACTGAATTAGTCAGAATGTTTGCAGCAAGGACCAGGGGGATGTAGGTGCAAGCTGTGTCTCATAAACCAAGATAATAGGATCTTCTCTTTGGTAAAGATCAATGACTCAGGCTGTTATGGCTCTTTTGCTCTGATTCTGTTCTCTCTAAACAAGTTATTAAAGCATGAAGAAAGAAAATTGATTACCTATGTACCCTGCTAGATAATTTAAATGCTTAATGTTTTTTAATTCTCTCAAAACAATGTGAAGTAGACATTACTGTCCCCATCTTCCAAGTGGGAATCAGAGACCTTCAAGAGGTTAAACTGCAGTAGCAGAGCTGGGTTTCAAACCCAAGTGTATCTGATGCTCTGACCGAATCCCTTTCCAAGACCAGAGGGTGGGTATAGAGAAAATGACCCTCAGCCCCACTGTCCTCTCTGAAACCTAACTTATGGGGACTCCTGGCAATGACTGGATCACTACTCTCTAGGTTGTGTTTTGGTGCATTCATTGTTTAAAGGCCAAAACCTCACTTATCTTTTGAAGACAACAATCTCTTTAGTGAATGGAAAAGGGAGTGACTCCCAGACATCCATTTCCCTTTCTTTTGGTTACCTTGATTTTTGTTGGGTATTTGTGCCAACCTTGGCCATCCCAAGCACTTTGGCTGAAGTTCATTTCATCCTTGGCGCTTGGGGAAGGACATCTGATTCAGACCAGTGAGACTACTTTCTGGCCACAGATTTTTGGTGACAAGGTGTGAATGCTGGCAAATTAGACAAGCATAGGATTCCTTTGCTGAGAGCTTCTGAGAAATCTGCCTCTTTGCTATTGTTTGTTGGAGGACAGATAGTTGAGATATCCTTTTTTTTTCTTTTTTTTCCCCTGGGATTGGAATGAGAAATCATCTAGTACAATGATATGTATGACGAAGTGGGTTGGTGCTATATTCTTTGCCCACTGAAGTGAAGTCAGCTTTTGGAGAAAGTGCTATGTGCAGCAGACAGATCAACATAAACCAAGCTTCTGGTATAAATCTCTTTCATTATTTAATCCAGTTTGAATTGGTTTTCACTTACTTGCAACTGAAATCATCTTCACTGACAACTTCCAAAATAACTTTTTTGAAAGTCAGTGAGTAGAGTGACCATATAATTTATTGTTCAAATCAGGACCACTTACAGAATAAGGGAGAGCTGTTAATCATTACATGCTGGTTACAGGTGGCAAGAGCAACCATACTGAACAAATGGGAATGTCTGGTCTTTCTACCACTGAGGTATATGCCACTTGCAGTTCTGTCAGTCAGTAAGCTGTGAACCTTTGGACAAGTACTCTGCTCTATAGATATCAGCTTTTTATGTAAAAATAAAATATAGTATGTGAATCTAGGTAGTTTCTCCATAGTCTATAATATTCAGAGCTCCTTCTTGCCTTGGAAGTCAGAAGATAGGAGGAGGTAAAGAAGGATTCCCCTTACAGGTTTCAGAGGGAGCAGGACGCCGCCGACACATTGATGTCTAATTTCAAGCCTCCAGATCTAGGGGACAATAAACTCCTGTTGTTGTAAGTCACCTAGTTGGTGGTACTTGCATACAGCACTCCTAGGGATTGAATATAGGAGTTAAGATGTTGGTCTCAGGATTCTGGGCTGCCATGACTACTTTAAACATGTTTTTCTTTCATTTTATGTTTCGACTTAAGGTGTTGTTTGGAAAGCAGGATTTCATTGGTGAAATGAACATGAAACCACAGGTATAGCACTTTGAGGGTATACTGAAATTTGGACACTTTCAGTTACAAATAACCAAATCTGAGGTCAGATGTCCTAAATAACCAAAGAATTTATGGCTCCTATAAATTAAGCCATATAAATTTAATATAAATATTTATTATATATTCTATAAATTTAAGGTCTAGAGAAGATGTGAGATTCCAGTGCCATTTGACAGAGATTTTGGTCAAGCCTCTGACTCCATTTTTCTGTACTTTCTGGCAGGCTATCATGCAAGGGTTCCATTCTCAGGCTGCTTCTGTTTATGGTGGCAAATGACTTCAAAGTTACAGTTTCACCTTATGTCACACTATGCAGAGTTGTTGTTGTTAAGCCGCTAAGTTGTGGTCAATTCTTTGTGACCCGATGGACTGCAACACACCAGGCTCCTCTGTCCTCCACAATCTCCTGGAGTTTGCTCAAATTCATGTCCATTGAGTTGGTGGTGCTATCTAACCACCTCATCCTCTGCCACTCCCTTCTCCTTTTGCTTTCAATCTTTTCCATCATTAGGGTCTTTTCCAATGAGTCAGCTCTTCACATCAGATGGCCAAAATATTGGAGTTTCAGCTTCAACAATGGTCCTTCTAATGAATATTCAGGGTTGATTTCCTTCAGGATTGACTGGTTTGATTTCCATGGACTCAAAGGACTCTCAGTAGTCTCCTAGGAGAAACAATTTTGATCAGGAATCCCCAATCAAGGCCTTGAGGTTCTCACAAATTGGACCACACCTGAGCCTGCACTGATCACTTGTGTTCTGACAGGCCAGGATTCATCCTGATTAGCTTAACCTACTCTTTCCATTAGTCTTTGCTACTATATAACAAAATACTCCAAAATTTAATGTCTCCAAACCACCACAATTTATTAGTTCATGAGCCTGTGGGTCAGGTATTTGGGCAGGACTCAGATGGGATGGCTCACTCTCTTCCATGTGGTATTGGCCAGGCTCACTCACGCATTTAGGGTCATTTGGCAAGTCAGCTCAGGGCCAGACAGTCCTAGAAGGTTTTGGTCCCATATCTGCCAGTTGTCTAGGCCGCCTCAGTTCTCTTCTGTGTGTCCTCTCCACCCAGCCAGCTTGGACGTGTTCTCATGCAAAGAGCACCTCCCGAAGATGTGAACAGAGGCTCAAGGACCCTTGACATCCAAACTTGAGGCCTGTGCAACATAACCTCTGTCACATTATATTGGTCAAATCAAGTCCCCACCTCTTGATGGGAAAATCTGTAAGAATTTGTGATAATTAAAATCATCACCGCATCCTTACAGTGGGGGAGGGGGAATCATTTTCACCCAAACCACAGAGCTCCTAAACAGAATGGACATTAGGGAGAAAATTGGTCAGAGACTGCAGAAAAGGCTAAAAGGTAGGTTGAAATTAATTGTGAGAGGCTCTGGATGCCTTGCTAAGTGGACTTTCTCTTTTAATTTGTGGTTCTCACTCTGTTTCTGTGACAACATAATTAATGATTCTGATGCATTCTCATTAGGAAACATGACTTAAAAGTGAGTCACCATGGCTGTTTTTCTCAACCTGAAGACTGAGCAGGAAAAATGTTTCCTAGGGGGGGGACTGCATGCTCCTTCCTCTTGGGAAGTAGGGCTGCCTTGGTTAATAACTCACAGTTCCAGGCACTGGGGAGCCACTGATGTCTTGTTCCCAAGTGCAAGGGAGACTTCTGCTCTGAAATTCAGTCTTAAGGTGCTCCTGTAACAGCTCTGAATTATACTCACCACATTTTTTCATTTCTCCTTCTCTGCACCTATGCTACTAGTTTGGGGTTTCCCCGCTTTCAACAGTACACAATTCCCAGAAGAAACATTTCTTCCTGTTGGCCAAGTCTTTGGGGCCCACTGTACTTTTTCCCACTTTCTGGCCTTGACTGGGTGAGCCCCACTGAACATAATGTGTTTGGATATCAACCAGAAGAATGGACACCATCCAATTCTCTTTCCTCCCAGAAATCTCCTTCTTGCAAGTGATGTGGTCTTCAGTGACCAAGCAACATGAACCTGAGCACAGTGACAAGGGGATCTTGTCAGTGTGATCTCTGTGGCATCTGAGCTGCACCTCCAGTGAGTGTCCTGCCATGCGCACATATTTACCTCTGCTCCTGGGCTGTAAACAATTTGTAGAAGAAACATGGGATTCACCTTGTTTGTGTTGAAAATAAATATTTATTGAATGAGGAATTATAATGTACAAATAAAAAAGATAATCCTAAGTAGTATCCCTCTTGATGGAAAGATTATGGACATGAAACATGTTTCCTGATCTGTGACTCCTCACAGTCCCGGTTCCTGAGAACGAAGCCGGGCCAGGAGGTATCAGACATCTTAATCTCAGCTGCTCCCACACACTAGTGGAGGACGCCGGAGCCCAGAGCAAGGGTTTGGAACAGAAACTGTCTCTTAAACTGAGGAGGAATAAGGCTCTAAGGAATCTTTTCAGATACTAGGGAAGAGCAAGGGTGAGTGTGCGAAGGAGGAGTGGGAAAAGGGGGAAGAGGAGAAGGATGTATAAAGTGAGCAGGGAGAGGAACGCCCATCACCTCCCCTCGGCCCGTCCTAATAGGAAATGGATGGAGCCTGAAGCCTGGGTTCTGCAGGGCTCTTTGCTGCCGTTCTCACCTGGAGTATCTAGTTAATAAGAAGGACTTGAAGCTTTCAGTGTTTCTCACTCAATACAGCAGCTGCTTTGACACCCACTCCATTTGGACAGCTCATTTCTGGTTCTTTATCCCATTAGAGGCAGCCCTTGCTCATCTCCATTTGGCTAAGGAGCCTGGGCTCTTGCTAAAAAGGGCGGTATTGACAGAAAATCATTCAGTTTTAGAACCAGGAACAAGGGCAGCTTCTGCCATTGTGTGACAGGCTAACCTCAGGACAGCTGAAAATGACTGGGATTGTTTAATCTGCAGGATACATTAAGGCTGTCAAAAAAACATGGACAGTAAATATTGTGGAAAGTAGTTAAGGAGTGTCACCTGACCTTCAGGAGCAGCCCTAGGACAGGGAAGAGGCACTTGAGAATAGGTGATGGAAGATGGGAGTTAGGGGGTAGCTGGCAGAATAAGACAGATTGGGTGTTCTTCCTTCATGCATGTCCCTCATGGACTTCTAATATGTTGATTCTCAACATTGGGTACTCATTGAATGAATCTCACGGGACTTTTGCAAACTGCTGATATCGAAATTCATTCCTTTTCTCCATATTTTGGTTAAATTGATCTGGTTTGTGTCCTGGGCATCAGGTTTAGGAAGCTCCCCAGGTGAGGAGGCTGTGGAAGGAAATGGAGAGATCGTATCATTTCATCATGGAGAACCCAAAGGACCTCTCCCGAACAAGGTTTTCAGGTGAAGCAGCAGGCCAAGAGGGAAAGGTCACCTACCTGCGTTAGTGACAAAGAAAGGGCTTTTTATCTCTTTTATCTGTTGAATTCCCAGGCCAGTTGATTTTTCCAGTTCCTTTTTATTTTTTTACTTACTTGTCACCTGGTCTTGGTGAAGTACCTGCTTTCTCACCTATCAAATGAGTACTGTCACCTAACCTACTCATTTTCTATTATTGCCATGAATATCAGGGTTCATGAAGATTCTGTGCAAATAGTATAGAGGGGAGAAAAGAAAAAGCAGAGATATTTCTGCACTCCATGGCTTCCCATGCCATCTCATTTGCATTCAAAGGGCAAACTCTACTCAGATCTACAGACTGGATTCCCATCGCAGGACTCTTGCCTACATCTCCGGCTTCAACTCCTGCCATTCCCCACAGTGCTCACCATGCTCTAGGAACAATGGCTTGCTTCTGGGCCAGGACACGCTGCATCCACACTTCCCTGTGCAGTTTCTCTCTCCTCCACCTGATTGCATGAGCCCTACATTTTCCTGTGTAAGCTATCTTTTCTTACGGTTTTGTCACAACTGTTAATGGCCATGGGCAAAGCAGTGACTAGTCATGATGGAATTAGAAACAAGAGGTATTGAGTTGTGAAGAAAAAGGAAGGAGAGTTGTAGAACAGATGATAGGAAAGGAGTGTGGAGTCAAAACTTAATTTTTGTCACGGAGGAGAAACTTGAACACATGTATGTCTCTCAGGAAGGAGACCAAAAAGGGAAATATGTAATGTGGAGGAAAGTGGGATAGCTAAAGCAAATTCCCTAAGCTCCCTTTAAATGTAAAATTCTGAGATAACATATTTCAGTCCTAAGGATTCTGGTTCTCACTTCGTTTCCTTTTTCCATGACCACTTTGTGCATCCTGTAGAGCAGTGCAAATATCTCCTTACCCACCCGAGTGTCAGCTGTGAGCTCACTGGGCAGAGGGGAGCGGTCTTAATTACGATTGTATCCTAATGCTAAATACCAAAAAAAAAAGCCTCCATAATTAATGAATAAATTTATCTGTTGCCTTTTTTTCTAAGTGACATGGGTATCCTGAAACGGCAAGGATCCTTAGTAAATGTGTAAGGAGGAGCTATGAAAAAGAGGTGTCAATGAAGTTAGAGGGATGTATAGATGCTAAAAAGAAATGTTACCAACTTCATTTTTTGAAGAGAAGCAGAAGCAGCAAATGCCATCTGTTTTGTCTCCTCTCTTATGGTCCATGACTATATTCTGGTATATTCTACATAGTTAAAACCAAAGCATCTACATAATTGGGTATTTTATTTTATGAAACAGTGTTTTGAAATACTCCTTGCTGTATCTCACATTCTTCATAATTATTATTGTGAGAGATGCAGAATATTCCAACATTTAATTGTTCTCAATTTCTGCTATTTTAAATGCTGTGATGAACAGCTTCGTACGTAGGAATTTGCCCTTTTTAAAAAAGTTATCTCCTCAGTTTAAATTACAATGAATCAAATTACTGAGTCGAAGAGTGTCAATATTTTTATGACTCTTAATACATACTGCCACATTCCTGCTTTATATCCACTGTCAAAGATATTCATCAATTTCACTATAAACAATGGTACTAATATTATTACCTCTTCTTTGCCATACTAATTGATACAAAAACATAGTCATTAATTTTAATTTTGTTGAAGCCTGAGCATTTTCCCATTTGCTTACTATCAGTATTTGGTTCTGTTTATGTCATTTGCCATTAACCAGGCATTTGTGACATTTATATACATTAGTGTAAGATTTTTGTTTTATACATAATAATTCATTTCTCTAATGTTTTAATTTCTTAATTTCTCTAAGACAAATACTTTCCTGCTGCTTTCATTTTCACCATGATTAGTTGGTTCTTGTACAGAAGTTTTCTATTTATTGATCTTTTCCTTTGGAATTCTTTCAAAGATTCAAAATTTTATCATTTAAATAAACACATGAAACTCTCAATTCTATTTCTGCAATTATTACAATTAAGTTGCTTAATAAACTTGTAATACTTAAATATACATTTTGTATATAACTTGATGTTTTCCTAAACTGGTAATCCAGTGACAGTTATATTCCATACGTGAGGGATTTAGGGAGCAATCCTCTTGAAGCTGCATTTCTATCAGAAGCACAATTTTTTTTTACTAATCCTGCATGTTATTTGGTAGCTTTATCATGGTGGTGGCCTTGATGGAGATTATGAATAGAGAAAGGCTAAAGCTTTCCTAGCCAAGACTACATTGTGCTTTTCATGTACCCCAGGCACTTTCAATTTGGGGCTCCTTCTTTCTTTTTTTTTTTTTTATTTTAATTTTTTTTTTCTTTTTTTTTTTTTTATTAGTTGGAGGCTAATTACTTCACAGGGGCTCCTTCTTTCATAAAAAAATTAAAACTTAGAGTTACAACTGCCTCTTATAAAGATAAATATACTCCATACTGAATTCATTATTGTATGTTCATTACTACTTATAACTTATTCTTGTTTAATTTTTTTCCTCATTTTAAAATTAAAATATTTTTGTGGTCCAAAAATTAAAAGACACTTTCTCCTTGGAAGAAACTCTATGGCCAACCTAGACAGCACATTAAAAAGCAGAGTTATTACTTTGCCAACAAAGGTCGATCTAGTCAAAGCTATGGTTTTTCCAGTAGTCATGTATGGATGTGAGAGTTGGACCATAAAGAAAGCTGAGTGCCGAAGAATTGATGCTTTTGAACTGTGGTGTTGGAGAAGATTCTTGAGAGTCCCTTGGACTGCAAGAGATCAAACCAGTCAATCCTAAAGGAAATCAGTCCTGAACATTCATTGGAAGGACTGATGCTGAAGCTGAAAGTCCAATATTTTGGCCACCTGATGCAAAGAACTGACTCATTGGAAAAGAGTGCCCAGTCAGGTGCTGGGCAAGAATGAAGGCAGGAGGAGAAGGGGACAACAGAGGATGAGATGGTTGGATGGCATCACTGACTCAATGGCTATGAGTTTGAGCAAGCTCTGAGAGTTGGTGATGGACAGGGAAGCCTTGCATGCTGCAGCCCATGGGGTTACAAAGAGTTGGACTGAAGTGACTGACTGAATAGGTGCCTGTTGTGTTGAATGTACAGCAAGCTTGTTCCAAAGCAACCTCTTGGTGCTAATTAACTCTACCTGTCACCTATCTATGTATCTCTCTATATATATATCTATTTTTCTGTCTATCTATCTAAACAATTGTGTCTACTTCTTGCCTTTTCACTCTGTTCTTCATATATACAATTTTATCCATATCATGAGTGCATGCTCAGTCACTTCAGTTGTGTCCGACTCTGCCATCCTGTTGACTATAGCCCACCAAGCTCCTCTGTCCAAGGGATTCTCCAGGCAAGAATACCCACAGTGTTTTAGCAATTGCTGACTTTTAATATGATCAGTTGCTAGAGGTGACCTATATCCTAGAGTTCTTTTCAGTTCTCTACCACTTCTAAGTGAACTTTAGATTCTATGTGTATAATAAAAAAAAATCCTCTTAAAGTTGCACTGTTTTTTAAGTTATCTCAAAGAGACATGACATCTTTGTAAAGATACAACAGTTTGATATCCCATTCTAGCACTGGGATACAATGGCCATGCTGCAGAAAGAGTTCAAGAGGAGTGGAGACAGAAGCAGGAAGTAGGGTACAGAAAGACCTAGTATTCTGCTAGGGTGACCTGGCAGCTAGGGGTATTCAGTAAAGCTAGAATGCAAGCTGCCATGAGTCAACACAGTCCCAGAAGTGGGTCATAATCCAACACTGTAGGATACCTGCTAGTTTATTCTTCACTTTAGGGAAAGGGAATGCCTTGGGAAGAAATTGGAGATCATGTTTTAGCCAAACCTACCTTCTTCTGATGGCTCTATGGTAAAGAATCCTCCTGCCAATGCAGGAGACACAGGTTTGATCCCTGGATTGGAAAGATCCCCTGGAGAAAGGAATGACAACCCACCCCAGTATTTTTGCCTAGGAAATCCCATGGACAGAGGAGACTGGCAGGCTCCAGTCCATGGGGTCACAAAACAGTCAGACACAACAACTAAACAACAACAACCTTCTTCTAATCTGCTGTTCTAAAGTGGCTACAGTTTGGTAGCTCTCAGTATCAGGATTATGAATAAGTTTAAGCAAGAAATTTTCTTTTTTTTCCTCAATTTTTTATTATGACAAAATACATCAATATACAATCTTAACCATTTTTTAAATCTTAACCATTTTGGGTGTACAGTTCAATGGTATTAAATACATCCATATTGTACAGCCATCACTACCTTCCAACTCCAGAACTCTCATCTTGCAAAACTAAGTCTCTGTACCAACTAAATAATGACTCCCCATGACTTCTCCAGCCAGCTCCTGGCACCACCATACCACTTTCTTTGTTTTTTTCTTTTTTGAAAAAAATATTAGCTTTCCCTTCCCCTCATGTCCCATTCTCCCAAAATCATTCTCTCTCTGTTACTACCATTCCATTCCAGCCTTTTTTTTTTTTTTAAGATTGCTCATATAGGTGAAATCAGGTAATATTTGTTTTTCTGTCTTGCTTATTTAACTCAGGTCTATAGTGTCCTCAACAAAGGTCCATCTTGTCAAGACTATGGTTTATCCAGTGGTCATGTATGGATGTGAGAGTTGGACTGTAAAGAAAGCTGAGCACTGAAAAATTGATGCTTTTGAACTGTGGTGTTGGAGAAGACTCTTGGGAGTCCCTTGGACTGCAAGAAGATCCAACCAGTCCATCCTAAAGGAGATCAGTCCTGGGTGTTTATTGGAAGAACTGATGCTGAGGCTGAAACTCCAATACTTTGGCCACCTCATGCGAAGAGTTGACTCATTGGAAAAGACCCTGATTCTGGGAGGGATTGGGGGTAGGAGGAGAAGGGGACAACAGAGGATGAGATGGTTGGATGGCATCACCAACTCAAAGGACATGGGTTTGGGTGGACTCCGGGAGTTGGTGATGGACAGGGAGGCCGGGCGTGCTGCGATTCATGGGGTCGCAGAGAGTCGGACACAACTGAGCGACTGAACTGACTGAAAGTGTCCTCAAGATTCACTCATGTTTTGGAAGTGGCAGGATTTCCTTATGTTTTAAGACTAAACAATATTCCATTGTGTAAGTGTGTGTATCCTATTTTCTTTATTCATTCATCCACTTGACAGATGAGATGGCTGAATGGCATCACCGACTCCATGGACATGAGTTTGAGTAAACTCCAGGAGTTGGTGATGGACAGGGAGGCCTGGTGTGCTGCGATTCATGGGATCACAAAGAGTTGGACACGACTGAGCGACTGAACTAAACTGAACTGAATGATTAGTGACATTAAGTATCTTTTCACGTACCTGTTGGCCATTTGTATATCTTCTTTGGCAAAATGTTTATTCAGGTCCCTCGCTCAAGTTTTTAATTTGGGTTATTTGTTTTTTTGCTATTAAGGTGTAGGTGTCCTGCACATGCTTTAGATATTAATTGCTTATTAGAGGTATGGTTTGCAAACATTTTTTCCCATTCTATAGATAGCAATTTCATTTTGTTAATAGTTCATTTTATTGTGCAAAAACTTTTTAGTTTGATTTCTTGTGAAATTGTCAGTTGCTCAGTCATGTCCAACTCTTTGTGACCCCACAGACTGTAGCCTACCAGGCTCCTTTACTCCATGGAATTCTCTAGGCAAGAATATTGGAGTAATTTTCCATTCCCTTCTCCAGGGGATCTTCCTGACCCAGGTATCAAACTCAGGTCTCCGTCATTTCCGGCAGATTCTTTACCATCTGTGCCACCAGAGAAGTCTAGTATGATGTAGTTCCACTTGCTTATTTTTGCTCTTGTTGATCATGTTTTTGGTATCTTATTGATGAAATCATTGCCAAGACCAAAGTCAAGGAATTTTCCTCCATATAGTCTTATAGGGGTTTTATGGTTTCAGGTTCTGAGTTTAAGTCTTTATTTTGAGTTGATTTTCATATATTGTGTATGATAAAGGCCCAATTTCATACTTTCACAAGTGTGTATCCAGTTTTTGCACCAGTATTATTGAAGAGACTCTTTTTTCCCCATTGTTTTCTTGGCACTTTTGTCAAAAATTAGTTGATTGTGTGCACATAGGTTTATTTCTGGATTCTCTACTCAGCTCCACTGATTGTATGTCTCTTTTTATACCAGTATCATACTCTTTTGATTACTCCAGCTTTGTAATATAGTTCAAACTCAGGAAGTGTGTTGCCTCCAGCTTTGCATGTCTTGCTAAAGATTGCTTCAGCTATTTGGGGTGTTTTTTGTGTCCATATGTTTTCATGATTGTTTTTCTATTTCTGTGAAAAGTGACATTAGAATTTTGATAGGGATCACATTGAATTGGTAGTTCACTTTGGGTATATGGACATTTTAACAATATTCATTCTTCCAACCCATGAACATAAGGTATTTGTCCACTTATTTTCTTCTTCTTCAATTTCATTTGTCAATGTTTTACAGTTTTGTTGTACATATCTTTCACTGACTTGGCTAAGTTTATTCCTATGTATTTTATTCTGTTTGATGCAATTGTAAATGGGACTGTTTTCTTAACTTTTGGCATAGTCCACTTTTAATATATAGAAACACAACTGATTGGTTTGGGATTTCCTTTTTTAATTTTTTATTTTATATAATTTTTAAAGGTTACTTTCCATTTGCAGTTTTTATTAGAAACACAACTAATATTGATTTTATGTTCTTCAACTTTACTAAATTTGTTGATCAGTTCTGACAGGTTTTTTGGGGTTTTGTTTTGTTTTTTTGTTTTTTGGTAGAATCTAGGGTTTTCTACATACAAGATTGTGTATTCTACAAAGAGAGACAGTTTTACTTCTTCCTTTCTGATTTGTATGCTTTTTATTCTTTTCCTTGAATTGCTCTGGCTAAAACTTCTGGTTCTGTGTTAACTGGAAGTGGCAAGAATGGGCACCCTGCCTTGCTCCTAATCTCAGAGAAACAACTCTCAGCACTTCATCATTGAGTATAATTTTAGTTAGGGGGCTGTCATATAATCTTTATTATATTAAGATCTATTCTTTCTATACCTAATTTGTTGAAAATTTTTATCCTGAAAGGGTGTTGAGTTTTGTCAGATGATTTTTCTGCAGGTTTTGGGATGATCATATGATTTTATCTCTTACTTTGTCAATATGGTGTATCACATTTATTGATTTGTATATGTTGAACTATCCTTACATCCCAGGGATAAATTCCATTTGATTATGATATATGACCTTTTTTATGTGCTATTGAGGTCTTTTTTGCTAAACTTTTATTGTGGATTTTTACAACTATGTTTATCAGTGTTATTGGCCTGTAATTTTCTTTTCTTGTCATATCTTTGTATGCCTCAGTAAGGTAAATCTGGTCTTGTAAAATAAATTTGGAAGTCTTCCCTTCTCTTCAGTTTTTGGAAGAGCTTGTGAAGTATTGGTATTACTATTTCTTGAAATGTTTGGAAGGATGACCATTGAAGCCGTCTACTTCTAGACATTTCTTTAATATGAGATTTGTGATTACTAATTTACTATCTTACTTATCGTTCCCTTCAGATTTCTGTTTCTTTTTGATACAATTTTGGTAGGTTGTATATTTCTAGGAATTTATCCACTTCTCCTAGGTGTTGATAATGTAATCATTGGTGCATAATTCTGCATAGTAGTTTCTTATGATCCTTTGTATTTCTGTGGTATCTGTCATAATGTTCTTCTAGGTCTGATTTTATTTATTTGGATCTCTCTCTTTTTTCCTTAGTTATTCAAGCTAAAGACTTGTCAATTTTGCTTTTCTTTTCAAGAAACCAACTCTTACTTTCATTGATTTTTTCTACTATCTTTCTAGTCTCTGTTCTGTTTATTTCTGCCCTGATCTTTGTTATCACCTTCTTTCCAATAACTGTGAACGTAGTTTGTTCTTCTAACATAATAAACAACCTAACCCAAGAAACTAGGGAAAGACATTTTGTTTCTTATGCAGGTATTCTTGAGACCAGGGAATAGTGGCAAGAATAGTTAAGAGATCAGTGGGTGGAGGCTCACCAGTATGGTACCATGTTGGATCATTACTTATGACCAGCTCACTCTCTTCCTTTTTTTCTTTCAATTGAAACTTTTGGTATATTTTTATAACTTTGTAATTTTCTAATATGTGGGACAGCTTTTCAGCATAGACTTGCTGAATTCAGAGGCCTTCCTCCCTACGTCCAAGTCTTTAATGGTGAAAAATTAGCAAACATTATACTTTAAGCTGAACACACACAAAACACACTTTAAGCTAATGTCTTACAAGTGTTGTCTAAAATGCATAGACACGACTCTAACAGAAGCGCCATTAGAGTAAACTGAATTTAAATATTGGGAGGACTTGGATTTATATTATGTTTTATAAAGCACACACAGAGTTTATACTTGGCAAGCTACTTCCCTTTGTGAATCATGAACAGGGTCAAACTGAGAAAATTTCTCTGCCTCCAAGTAAAAGATGAAAGATGTATGACCTGAAACTTTAAACTTTCAAAATTTCAAGAACAATGTTTTACTTCAATTACAATGTTATGGGGCATTTGGGGCCAGTTAACAGTGTGATAGTTTCAGGTAGACAGCAAAGGGACTCAGCCATACATACACATGTATGTATGTAAACTACACATACACATGTACCCATGTATATGGACACATACATGTATCCATGTATATGTATCCATCAGAGCCCAATCTCCCCTTTCTTTTTTTTTACAAAATTAAAATTTTACGTCACAAAATACACATGAAAGAGGTCATTAAAAATAAAAAGCTGACATGTGAGACCCAGAAATAATGCAGAAACAGAAATTCTGGGTTTCAAAACAACCTTGTCCAATATTTTTCAATAAATAAAAAATGATTTTATAAATTGTATTAGTGAGCTCCAGGGCTACCATACCAGAGTACTACAGAGTGGGTAACCTGAGGAGCAGAAATATATTTTCTTATAGAAACAGATATTTTCTTGGAGGCTGTGAAGTCCAAGATCAAAGTATCAACCAGACTAGTTCCTGATGAGATCTCGGTCTTTGAGCTGCAGATATCCACCTTCTTGCTGAATCTTTACAAGGCCTTTCCTTGGTGCTTGTGCTTATATCGAGAGGTCTCTCTCTTTCCCTTATAATTCCACTAATTCCATCATGAAGCTCTACCCTCATGACCTAATCTAACCCTAATTACCTCCCAAAGGCTCCATTACCAAATATCATGAGATTTGGGGTTAGGGCTTCAGCACGTGAATTTGAGGCAACATGATCATTTGGTCTGTAACACTCTTCCAATGAAAAGACACACAAATGCATAATTAAAACAAGATGTAGTAACTTATCTTACAAGAATTCAAAAAAAATACTTCATCTGGCTATGTATAATCTTTGACAGGTAATATGTCTTTTTCACTTTTATTTTTTAAATTATGAAAGTATGATAGCACATTTACAGGAGACTTGGAAAATACAGAACAAATTTGCATATAGTTCCACTATACATTAGTTATTTTTTAAGTATATTAATATTGTAGTTGGGGTTACAATATCAAACTCTAAAAAATTAAAATGAATATACAGAAAAGTAAAAGGATGCAGTAGACCTGATAAGCACCATGAACCAATTCAACATAATTAAGATTTTATACAATTTTCACAAAACAGTAAGATAAAAATTCTACTCACGTTCCCATAGACTGTAAACTAGAAGACACTGGAACATATCCAGGGATGTAACCCAAGGTGGAAAAATTTCATGGGCTTAAGGTATTGAAATCATACAGAGTCTGTTCTCTTATCAATATGGAATTATGTTAGAAATCAATATCAAAAGATATTTGAAACTAACACATATTTACAAGTGCAATATGATATTTACCAAGAGAGATCTTTCACTTAACCATTGAAAGCCTCAATAAAGTTAGAAGACTAAAATTCACAGAGGATGATTGCAGAGAAGAAAGCATTTAAATGAGAAGTTAATATCCAAATAAATTAATATCAAAGATACTTTTAAAATCCCATGTATTTGGAAATTACAAAAAAAAAAAAGTGGAAATGTCCACTTTTAAATGATGGATATATCTAAGAAGCATAACAAGGAAAATTAGAAAATATTTGTAACAGAATAAAAATGAAAAGAGAATTTACCAGAATTTGTTGTATGCAGCTGAAGCTGCTCAGTGCAACTAAACACAATTTGGAATCTTGAATAGGTATGAAAATGAATAACAGACACTAGCATAAAATTTTGTGAAATTTGAACAAAATCCCCTTAAGTTAATAATACTGTATCACATGTTAATTTCCTGTTGTTTTATTTTACAATATAGTATTACTTCATATTTTCAGAATCAGATTAGAAGTTTCAGGCCTCATTCTTTTTCTTTAATCTCTAATAAGCTTTCTAGGCTTTTAGCAGTAATACATGCCAAAATACATGGAACTATATCAAAGTTTTGAATGTATATAAGTTAGAAATCTAGCATTCTATTCATACTGTCACATAAGTGGAATCAAAATGTCAGATTTTTTGGCTATGCAAAAACTCATAAGTTTTCTAAAGTACGTATTTTATATTATATTATACATACTATTTATATATATATATACAAAAGCGTTTCTACTACTCTTGATAAAAGCTAGAGAAAGAACAACAACAAAAAAGAGATGGAGAAATTGGAAAATAGAAACTAAATGAATTGGGAGCACTGAAGATGAAATACAAGAAGTGAAACAAACTAGATAATAGTAAAAGATCATCATATAGTCCAGTTGTTTTTAAACATGGCTGCTCATTAGGAACATATCTGGAGCTTTGGAGAAAAAAAGCAATACCTGGGCATTTGTATTTTTTTTTTAATTCCAAGGTAATTCTGATATGCATCTGGATTTTAAAAAGTGATTATAAGTTTTTCTATTAAATGGTAGTTTTAGTCATATAGAATACTATTCTTTTCTGTTGACTAATCATGATACCATGCTATTAAGTGAATAATAGTTACATAACCACAATAGTAAAAGATTTTTACAATAGTAAAAATTTATCAGATTTCACAAACAATAATAGCCAGACAAAAAATGAGATAATTATAAATGGAACAACAGACTGATTCCAAATAGGAAAAGGAGTATGTCAAGGCTATATATTGTCACCCTACTTATTTAGCTTATATGCAGAGTACATCACAAGAAACGCTGGGCTGGAGGAAGCACAAGCTGGAATCAAGATTGCTGGGAGAAACATCAATAACCTCAGATATACAGATGACACCACCCTTATGGCAGAAAGTGAAGATGAACTAAAAAGCCTCTTGATGAAAGTGAAAGAGGAGAGTGAAAAAGTTGGCTTAAAGCTCCACATTCAGAAAACTAAGATCATGGCATCTGGTCCCATCACTTTGTGACAAATAGATGGGGAAACAGTGTCAGACTTTATTTTTCTGGGCTCCAAAATCACTGCGGATGGTGACTGCAGCCATGAAATTAAAAGACGCTTACTCCTTGGAAGGAAAGTTATGACCAACCTAGACAGTATATTAAAAAGCAGAAACATTACTTTGCCCACAAAGGTCCATCTAGTCAAGGCTATGGTTTTTCCAGTGGTCATGTATGAATGTGAGAGTTGGACTATAAAGAAAGCTGAGCACCGAAGAATTGATGCTTTTGAACTGCAGTGTTGGAGAAGACTCTTGGGAGTCCCTTGGACTGCAAGGAGATCCAACCAGTCCATCCTAAAGGAGATCAGTCCTGGGTGTTCATTGGAAGGACTGATGCTGAAGCTGAAACTCCAATACTTTGGCCACCTGATGCGAAAAGCTGACTCATTGGAAAACACCCTGATGCTGGGAAAGATTGAGGGCAGGAGGAGAAGGGGTCGGCAGAGGATGAGATGGTTGGATGGCATCACCAACTCAATGGACATGGGTTTGGGTGGACTCTGGGAGTTGGTGATGGACAGGGAGGCCTGGTGTGCTGCAGTTCATGGGGTCACAAAGAGTCGGACACGACTGAGTGACTGAACTGAACTGAACTGAACTGAATTGCAAGCCATAATGGAAACATGATTGATCTAACAATATAAAATAATTACATACAATTTGGGGGGTTAAGTAGAGTTATGTGGTATGTGGAAGTGCATGCATGCACATATTTTCATCCATTCAGCCAGTCTATATCTTTTGGTTGGTGCATTTAATCCATTTACATTTAAGGTAATTATCAATATCCTTTTTCTTAATTGTTTTGGATTTATTTTGTGTATGTCTTTTCCTTCTCTTGTGTTTCCTACCTAGAGAAATTCCTTTAGCATTTGTTGTAAAGCTGGTTTGGTGGTGCTAAATTCTCTTAACTTCTGTTTGTCTGGAAAGATTTTGATTTCTCCATCAAATCTGAAAGAGAGTCTTGCTGGGTAGAGTATTCTTGGTTGTAAGTTCTTCCCCATCATCACTGTAAATATATCATGCCATTCCCTTCTGGCTTGTAGAGTTTCTGATGAGAAGTCAGCTGATAACCTTATGGGAGTTCCCATGTATGTTATTTGTTGTTTTTCCCTTGCTGCTTTTAATATTTTATCTTTGTCTTTAGTTTTCGTCAGTTTGATTACTATGTGTCTTGGTGTGTCCCTCCTTGGGTTTATCCTGCCTGGGACTCTGTGTGCTTCCTGGCTGACTATTTCCTTTCCCATGTTAGGGAAGTTTTCAGCTATTATCTCCTCAAATATTTTCTCAGGTCCTATCTCTCTCTCTTCTCCTTCTGGGACCCCTATAATGCGAATATTGGTGCATTTAACGTTGTCCCACAGGTCTCTTAAGCTGTCTTCATTCCTTTTCATTCTTTTTTCTATATTCTGTTTTACAGCAGTGATTTCCACCATTCTGTCTTCCAGGTCAATTATCCGTTGTTTTGCCTCAGTTATTCTGCTACTGATTCCTTCAAGTGTATTGTTCATCTCTGTTTGTTTGTACTTTAGTTGTTCTAGGTCTTTGGTAAACATTACTTGCATCTTCTCCATTCTTTTTCCGAGATCCTGGATCATCCTCATGATCATTATTCTGAATTCCTTTTCTGGAAGGTTGCCTATCTCCACTTCATTTAGTTGTTTTTCTGGGGTTTTATCTTCTCCCTTCATCTGGAACATAACCCTTTGCTTTTTCATTCTGATTAACTTTCTGTAATGTAGTTTTTGTTCTAGCTCTTGTGGGATTGTAGTTCTTCTTCCTTCTTCTGTCTGCCCTCTGGTAGATGAGGCTAAGAGGCTTATGTAAGCTTTCTGATGGGAGGGACTGGCTATTGGAAAAATTGGGAACTTTTTCTTGTGAGCAGGTACTCAGTAAAACTTTAATCCAGTTATCTGCTGATGGGTGGGATTGTGCTCCCTTCTCTTAGTTGTTTGGCCTGAGGTGATCCAGTCCTGCCTGAGGTCTACTGGGGCTCTATGGTAGAAATAATGGTGACCTCTGAGAGAGCTTATGCCAAGGGCACCTTATAGGACTTTGCTGCTGCCAGTGCCTCTATCCCTGTGGTGAGCCCCTCCACAGGAGAACCCACACACACACACACACACACACACACACACTAGCAGATAGATCTAGTTCAATCTCTTATGTGGTCTCTGCTCCTTTCCCCTAGGTGTTAGTGCATGAAAGGTTTTGTTTGTGCCCTCCAAGAATGGGGTCTCTGTTTCCCCCAGTCCTATGAAAGTCTGTAATCAAATCCCACTGGCCTTCAAAGTCAGACTCCCTGGGGATTCCCAGTCCCTTTCCCAGCCTGGAAAGGCTGATGTGGGGCTCAGAACCTTCACAATAGTGGGAGAACTTCTTTGGTATTATTGTTCTCCAATTTTTGGGTTGCCCACCTGTTGGGAATGGGATTTTGATTTTACTGTGACTTCTTTGTCACAAGATGGAGGTATCTTTATCTTTCTTTGGTGGGTTCCAGTAAATGGTTGCTCAACAGCTAGTTACAATTTTGGTGTTTTCAGCAGAGGAGCTGAGTGCACATTCTTCTACTCCATCATCTTGAACCAATCTCCAACAAGTAATATGTCTTATCTGGATTTCCAGTTTTCCAAGAGTTCCAAGGGTGCTCCTCCAGTGCAATGCTGACAAATATTCAACCTTCGGCTCTCTGAAAAATAAATTATGTCTGTAAGTTTAAGTTGTATTAATACAAGGGATGTATAGCACAAAACTTACAAATAATAAATATTCTGTAGTCTTTCTCAAATTCCATACCCAATTTATCTTCAAGGATGATTTTATTGATTATTGTCGAACTCTTGTATTGATAGACAAAATCATGCTTTAAACTGATGAAAGGGTATAGCATAATTTTGACATGAATGTGTGGTATTTTTTTATATAATAAGATAAAAGTAAAACAGAAAGACTTATCTTGGAATTCACTCATTTATCAATGACGTGAGCAACTTTTTTGCAGAATTGTATAATAGTGTTAAAATATTGAAAGACTATTACCTCAACTTTTCATGCTATTTACAATGTACCAGCTACCAATCTGACACACTTTTAAGTTTAATCATCATTTTTAACATTTTATCCATTATTTCTTAAGTCTAGATAATCAATAAAATAATAAACAAGGCCCTGACTAGTAATTTATCTGTTAATATCTGTGATGTAAATTCTCTTACCATGGTCAAATTTGTGCTACCATTGTAACATCAATGAGTGAACATTGAGAAAATATGTTAACCACACACTATTACAGAAACAATGGATATAAATAATCTTAAGGCCATAAATAACAGCAATGTGTAGTAAAATACTTAGGAATCAATGAGTTTTGATTATTTATCACCTTTTAAAAAATAACTTAATTTTGAGTTTATATAAATTAATTTTAATATTAGCTCAATGATGTTTAATAAATAGCTCAACATTTCTGGAAAGAACTTTAAATACTCTCAGGAGCCATATGACCCCATTTCAGAACACTACTACCTACTGGTTTAATATAATAGTCTAACAGTCCAAAAATCTCAGAAGCTTCTGGAAGAACATTACATAGCCAGATAATATCACTACCTGCACCCAAATTTTTCTCTTTGTCTATCCTTGCCCTGGGGACAACAATTTATAAATAACAATCTGAAGAACTAGAACTAGGTTTAATTTGTTACTTAACCCTAAATCCCACACACTTGAATCCTGCTCTTTTGTTTACCATTTAGCATCACTATAAATTTGTGGAATAAAGCAAAGACTTGAAGGAAAACAAAATTAAAACATCAATTTAGAAAGTGATAGTTCCTCATGATGTTCATGACCTTCTTTTTTTAGACAAGTGAGGCAAGACAGCAAAAAAACATGCAGAGGAAGTCTTCTACTAGACCCATAGCGGTAAATCAAAGACAACTAGAAGACCTCAGATTTTATGTTCCATGGCCTATATTACTTTGCATGCATGCATACACACACACACATGCATAGCCACACACATTTATGTTCAGTCACACATAGTCACAACTAGCATCTAGGCCAAAGGTACATCAACTTGATTACCGTCTGCCTCAGGCTTCCAGAAGCTTCATTTCTCCACCCAGGTTGAGCTGTGGGTCTGACCAAGAGCAATGAGTATGAGGTCTCCTGCAGCTCCAAGTGTGACTCCACCAGTGCCTGCAAGGCTTGTGACTGGGGGATCCTGCTTCAGGTTAAACCCTCAGTCATTGAAAAAAAAAAAAAAATTAAAAATTAAAAAAAAAAATAAAGACTCAGTCATAAATCTCCCCAATTTGAGGCCCAGATACTTCCATGAATGAGATTCTTGCTCTCCCCTCACTTCCCACTCCACTTTGGGGAGGGTCAAACAGCGCCTAGTGACAGGGAGAAAAGTATGCAGGAAACCTGGGTAGACTTCCACCTTCCCCAGAAAATGAAGGACTCACTCAAGACCAAACCCTGAAAAATCAGATAAAGTCAAAAGTTATTCCCATGTGCAATTAAATTTCCAATATAATTCCAAGTTTCAAATGGCTTTCTCCTGAAAACTCTCTAAGGAAAGAAACTTTGTAATTCCTTTAAGCAGCCTATCTTTTCATTATCTAACCTCAGCCTTTCTAGCTTGTGAGAAAGTTCTGCTGTCTCCTGGAGGGCCTTTTGGAAGGCCCTGTGATGGCCCCTCTGCTTTGGTACATCTCCAAGATTAGGACAGCATCATCTTTTCTGTCAGCACCTATACACAGAAAGTTATGAAGATGAGAGACCAGTGCAAAAAGTACTGATAACCAGGCAGGCTGCATCCTATGATGGAGATAACATATCAGCATGATAGTGACTGATCTGTCCAAAGATATAAGAGATGTAAAAGATCCAAAAACTACCAATTTTATTATTCCATATCCTGTGGCCATCCCCACATAATATAAGCTAGAAGGAATCTAAAAGATCATGTGGTTCCCATTTTTGTGTCGAATAGAAGGTAAATCTAAGACAGTGAATAGTGTCTTGGCAAAGACCTCACAGGAGGCCAAAACAGAACTAGAATAAAAGGTCAGGATCCTCGACCTACACCTCCACACCACAGGTCATTTCTCCTCTCCATATATAAAACTGCCATGTATTCTGGTGGTGTCATCTGCTAGAGAATCAATGGCTTCTTGGCTTAGGGACAAAAGGCCATCAGTGCTTAGACACAAGCTGTGGCTGGTCATGCCTGCAAGTTCAGCCTTCTCAGGTCCACTCTCCTGGGGACTTCAGAAATCTAAGAAAATCTGACTGTGCTGAGCAAAGGTGGAGACCTCAGCAGACACACAAGAATAGACAGTGTGTCTCTGTTCTTCATGCCTTAGAAGTAAGTCACTTAGCAACTAGTGCCAGGCTCTTTGCTTGGCTAGGGACTGGAGACATAGTGATGCTCAAATTCTAGCTAAAGGGATCCTCAGGAGTTTGCTCTGACAGGTAAGACAAGCATCTCCTCAAAGGAATTTTCTCATTTTGGCTCCAAAAGTGACTTAGGGAATTCAGGAACCTCATGTCCCCTCATTTAGTCGTCAAAGATGATTCTTGAATTTATGGCAAAATAAGGAGCACTGGGAATCTGTCTATCTAGCCAAAAACTGTACTGGCGTGGTCTATCTGATGGAACCATTTTGGAACTCTGAAGGCAACCAAAGCCTTGAAAATTCCTGGGGGAATTGTAGATGGTAAATTGTAGTTCAGTTCAGTTCAGTTGCTCAGTCGTGTCCAACTCTTTGCGACCCCAAGAATCACAGTACGCCAGGCCTCCCTGTCCATCACCAACTCCCGGAGTGTACTCAAACTCATGCCCATTGAGTCGGTGATGCAATCCAGCCATCTCATCCTCTGTCATCCCCTTCTCCTCCTGCCCCCAATCCCTCCCAGCATCAGGGTCTTTTCTAATGAGTCAACACTTCACATAAGGTGGCCAAAGTATTGGAGTTTCAGCTTCAGCATCAGTCCTTCCAATGAACACCCAGAACTGATCTCCTCTAGGATGGACTGGTTGGATCTCCTTCCAGTCCAAGGGACTCTCAAGAGTCTTCTCCAACACCACAGTTCAAAAGCATCAATTCTTCAGCGTTCAGCTTTCCTCACAGTCCAACTCTCACATTCATACATGACCACTGGAAAAACCATAGCCTTGACTAGACAGACCTTTGTTGACAAAGTAATGTCTCTGCTTTTTAATATGCTGTTTAGGTTGGTCATAACTTTCCTTCCAAGGAGTAAGCATCTTTTAATGTCATGGCTGCAATCACCATCTGCAGTGATTTTGGAGCCCAAAAAAATAAAGTCTGACACTGTTTCCACTGTCTCCCCATCTATTTCCCATGAAGTGATGGGACCAAATGCCATGATCTTAGTTTTCTGAATGTTGAACTTTAAGCCACCTATTTCACTCTCCTCTTTCACTTTTTTTTTTTTCCTCTTTCACTTTTATCAAGAGGCTTTTTAGTTCATCTTCACTTTCTGCCATAAGGGTGGTGTCATCTGCATATCTGAGGTTATTGATATTTCTCCCAGCAATCTGATACCAGCTTGTGCTTCTTCCAGCCCAGCATTTCTCCTGATGTACTCTGCTTATAAGTTAAATAAGCAGGGTGACAATATACAGCCTTGATGTACTCCTTTTCCTATTTGGAACCAGTCTGTTGTTCCATGTCCAGTTCTAACTGTTGCTTTCTGACCTGCATACAGGTTTCTCAAGAGGCAGGTCAGGTGGTCTGGTATTCCCATCTCTTTCAGAATTTTCCACAGTTTATTGTTAATTTGGGTCAATTCAGATCTTGGTAGGGGATGGTAGCTACCCATCCTCTATACTCATCCCTATAGCAGACAACTTTACACATGTTCCTAGAGCAGTTTGCACAGGGCTTGTGGATGCCACAGTGGATGCCATCAGCAATCAAATTGCTGCTTCTGACAAGATTACACACTAAGAGGCCAATAGCCAGTTGTTGTAGCACAGGAGCCTGGTGGGCTGCAGTCCATGGGGTCGCTAGGAGTCAGACACGACTGAGCGACTTCACTTTCACTTCTCACTTTCATGCATTGGAGAAGGAAATGGCAACCCCCTCCAGTGTTCTTGCCTGGAGAATCCCAGGGACGGGGGAGCCTGGTGGGCTGCCGTCTATGGGGTCGCACAGAGTTGGACACGACTGAAGCGACTTAGCAGCAGCAGCAGCAGCACATTGTTGTAAGTTTCTCTCGCTCTGGCAAAATGACTTTCATGGAATTTAAACAACAAGAGCCCTTTTTATCTCTCCCTTTCTTGTGTTTTCCCCCTTTCAGAAGCCAGATATTAAAATCTAGGACATTTAAAAAGAGATACATATATGGGAAAAATTAGAAAGCCACTGTGTATGCCCAGAAAAAGACACACAGGTTCATAAAAGACCTGAAAGATGTTAAGTTTACATCTCAGCTGATCTTTGCCACAGAGAAAGCCTACTACACCAAGATAAATAAATAAACAGGAGCAAAAAAAACAAAACATTATTTTTCCTGGAGAAAGGAAAGAATTTTATTTCCAGAATTATCACATTATTATATATCAATATCCAGTGTTCAACAAAGAGTCACATGGCATGCAAAGAGATTGTAAAGATGGCCCATTCAAAGGCAAAAAGTGAATCATCAGAAACTGTCCATGAAAAAGAACTAATGACAGATATACTTGACAGAAGTTTTGAAGCAATCTTAAAGATACTCAAAGAACTTGAAGAAGATGCAGAGAAAGTCAATAAAAGGACATATGAACATAATGGAAATATCAATAAAGAGATAGAAAACCTAAAAAGGAAAGGGAAAAGAAATTCTGGAGTTAAAAGGTAAGATAATTGAAATGAAAAATTCACTAGAGGAATTTAAAAGTAGATTTGAGCAAACAGACAAATCAGTGAGCATACCCACCTAATGACAGATCATCAACAATATTAAGTAAAAACTGACAGAATTAAAGGGAGAAATAGATACTTCTACATTAATTGAATACCATGCTCTCAATATAGATAGGACACCCAAACAGAAGTTAAATAAGGAAACTGAGGATTTAAATAACACAATAAACCAGCTAGATCTAACAGACAACTACAGAACACTCGACCAAAAAACAATAGCATTTGCATGTGGGATGTTTTTCAGTACAAACTACATGTTAGGCCACCAATTCAATCTCACTAAATTTTAAAAGATAGATATCATACAAAGTATCTCCTCCAATCACAACAAAATCAAGTAAGAAATCAAAATTAAACAACATAATTTTAATCAAGCAATGGGTCAAAATAGAAATCATGAGGGAAATTAAAAGATACTTACAGATAAATGAAAATGAAACACACTAAACCAAAACTTACTGGATACAGTGAAAGCCGTGCTAACAGAGAAATTTACAGCTATAAATGCATACGTTAAAAAACAATAGACTCTACACCAGAAACTAACATGATGTTGTAAATCAACTATACTTCAATTTTTAAAAAAAGAACAGAAAAAATACAGAATGATATTAGCATTATGGCAGCATGAGACATTCCTCTTTTCTCTCCCCATTTTAAAACAACCTATTAGACATCCATCCACAAACGGAAGTGCTTCCACTGGAGGTATGGGACACAGCTCCATATGCTAACTTGCCCACGGGTACATTAGAAACCAGGCATTGGATCTCAGAAGATAAAGCTTTCAAACTCGGTAAAGTCACCCCAGCCCCTCTTGCTGTGGCCCAGATAAAAACCTGGAAAATGCTAACCTGGGCAGATACTCACAACGAAGAAAGAGCCTGTGAAGTTCAGTCTGCCTGCAAGGAAATTCCAAAACACCACTGGAGTGGGAAGGATACCAGTTTGGTTGCATTGGAAAGGGAAAAGCGCGCTAGACCCCCACCCCCCCCAACCCAGGGTGACACCTCACAAGGCTATGCCATCCTCAGGCAGCCACCCCCCCGCGGAGGAAGTGGAAGTTGGTATATTCCTGGCTACCTCAGTTGTGCAGGTCACTGATGGAGAAATCCATTTATTTCCAGCTGCATCCAGACTTTTGAGGTGAGACCTCCATGACTGAAGGGAAGGAGGACAAAGATTAAGAAATAGGTAAGAACATCAAAGAGACACAAGTCCTGCTGACTGCTTCGACTCCAGTAGGAAGTGTGCTCACAAGCTTCTGGGAATACTATCACCCAAAGATCTCTCCATTTGCGAAAATCAAGGAAATATATCATCCTTAGAAGATATCAATAATTCCTCAACAACTGAGCTCAAAAGTGTGGAATAGCATGATCTAGCTGATAAGAATTCAAAATAGTTGTTTTGAAGTAATTCAACAAGCTAGAATAAAACTCAGTAAGACAATTCAATGAAATCTTGAAAAAAATATATATATGATCAAGCTGATTTTTTTCAAAGAGATAGAAATCCATAAAAAAAAAGAAGCAAATAGAAATTCTGGAGCTGAATAATTCAAGAAATGAGATGAAGAATGCAATAGAGAGCATCTGTAGTAAAGTAGAGCAGATGGAAGACAGAAAAATTAGCTTACAGTTTGAAATAACACAGAAAAAAACAAAGATAAAAATAAAAACTACACGATCAATGAGAATCCCTCCAAAGGACAAATATAAAAATAATCAGGGTCCCAGAAGAAAAGAGGGATAAAGGGAAGAAAGTTTATTTAAAGAAGTAATAGCTAAGAAATTCCCAAACCTGGAGAAAGACTTGGATATCCAAGTTCATGAAGCTAATAGACCACCCTATACTGTCAGTGCCAAAAGACTTCTAAGATACACTATAATGAAGCTGAAAAATCAAAGTTAAGAAAGAACCCTAAATGTAGCCAGGGGAAAAAAGAATGTAACTTACAAAGGAACCCTTATTAGGTATCAGCAGATTTCCTGGCAGAAACTCTATAGGCCTAGAGAGAGCGGAATGACATATCCAAAGAACTTAAAGATAAAAATTGTCAACCAGAATACTCTATTCCCAAAGTTATCCTTCAGGTATGAAGACATTCCCAGACAAACAAAAGCTAAGGAAGTTCATCATCACTAGACTCGCCTTGCAAGAAATGCTAAAAGGAGTTCTCAAAGCTGAAATGAAAAGACAAAAATCAGTGACGTGAAAACATGAAAGTATACAGCACATTGGTATAAATGAAAAAAATATGCAGTCAGATTTAGAAAACATGAATTCTGTAACAGGATAGTGTGTTAACCATTTAATATAGCATGAAGGATAAAGATTATTCAAATAACTGTAGCAAAAAATAAATAAAATAAAATAATTTAGCAACTACAATTTGTTAATGAATGCACAATGTAAAGGCGGTAAATCGTAACATCAAAAATCTAAAAGGGAGAAGTAAAAGGGTAGAGTCTTTGAAGGAAAATGAAGATAAGTTGCTATCAGCATACAATGGACTGTTTTATCTATGAGATGTTTCATGTTAGCCTCATGGTAACAACAAAGCCAAAAACCTAGGGTGGATTCACAAAAGAAAAAAGAGGGGAAACAGAGCACACCAAAATGAGAAGTCACCAATTTACAAAGGCAGGCAGAAACAGAGGGAAAAAAAGAACAGTGCAAATATAAAACAACCAGAAAACAATCAATAAGATGGCATTACTAAGTCCCTTCATAGAAATAATTGCCTAAATATAAAATGACTGAATTCTGCAATCAAAAGATAAAGAGTGGCTAAATGGGTAAAAAAGAATATCCAACAATATGCTGTCTACAAGAGATCACTTAAGCATTAAAGACACACATAGCCTCAATGTAAAGAGATAGAAAAAGATACTCCATGAGAGTGAAAACCAAAAGAAGCAGGCTTATATCAGACAAAACAAAGTAAAAATGCAACAAGAGACAAAGAAGGTCATTATATAACAGTAAAAGGATCAATTCATCAGGAAGATAAAACAACTGTAAATATATACAAACTCAGTATCAGAGCACCTAAAAATATTAAGCAAATACTAACAGATCTGATGTGCTTGACATGATTAGTCGCTCAGTCGTGTTTGACAATTTGCAACCCCGTGGACTGTAGCCCACAAGATTCCTCTGTCCATGAGATTCTACAGGCAAGAATACTGGAGTGGGTAGCCCTTTCCTTCTCTAGGGGACCTTCCCAACCCAGAGATTGAACCCAGGTCTCCTGCATTGCAGGCAGGTCTTTACCATCTGAGCCACCAGGGAAGCTCAACAAATCTGAAGCCAGACATAAACAATACAAAAATAGTAAGGGACTTCAATAGCCCACTTTCAGCAATAGATAGATTATCTAGACAAAATCAGCAAGGTAACTATGGATTTAATCGGAGAATAATTTCTTTATAGCGTTGCCATACATCAATGAGAATGAGTCATATATATATATATATATATCCCCTCCCTCTTGAGCCCCCCACTTCCCTCCATTCCACCCCTCTAGGTTGTCACAGACTGCCAGGCTGGGCTCCCTGTGTTATTCAGCAGCTTCCTGCAAGTTATCTATCTTACGCGTGATAGTGTATTTATGTCAATGCTACTTCCTCGATTTGTCCTACCCTCTCCTTCCCCTGCTGTGTCCACCAGATCTGCATCTCCATTTCTGCTCTGTGAATAGGTTCACTAGTACTATTTTTCTAGATTCCATATATATGCATTAATATAAGGTATTTGTTTTTCTCTTTCTGACTTACTTCACTCATATAACAGGCTCTAGGTTCATCTATCTCACTACCACTGACTCAAATTCATTCAAAGGCTGAGTAACATTTCATTATATATCCATACCACAACTTTTTTATCCATTCATCTGTCGATGGACATCTAGGTTGCTCCCGGTTATTGTAAATAGTCCTGCAGTGAACCCTGGGATTCATGTGTCTTTTTGAATTGTGGTGTTCTCAGGGTATATGCCCAGCAGTGAGATTGATGGGTCATCCATACATTAGACCAAATGTACCTAACATATATCTATAGAACATTCCATCCAACAACAGTAGAATATACATTTTTTTCAAATGCACACAGAACTTTCTCCAGGATACATCATATTATAGGACAGAAAACAAGTCTCAGCAAATTTAAGAACATGACAATCATACTAAGAATCTTTTCTAACCACCATAGTAAAAAACTAGAAATCAACAAGGTGTAGCAGGAAAATTTACAAATGTATAGACACAAAAGAATACTCTCCTGAACAAACAGTGAGTCAAAGAAGACATCAAAAGGGAAATAAAAATTATCTCAAGGGACTTCCCTGGCAGTCCAGTGGTTAAGACTCCACACTCCCACTGCAGGGTTTGACCCCTGGTTCAGGAACTAAGATCCTATATGCCATATGGCACAGCCCAAAAAAATCTTGAAACAAATGAAAATGGAAACACAATATACTAAAACCTATGAGATGCGGTAAAAGAAGTTCTGAAAGGGACGTTTATAACAATAAATACATATATTAAAAAATTAGATCTCTATTAACAACCTAACTTTACATCTCAAGGCACTAGAAAAAGAACATGTCAAGCCCAAAGTTAGAAAAATGAAGAAAATAGCACAGATCAGAGTGGAAATAAATGAAATAAGCACCAAAAAAAAAAATTTTATTAAGATGAAAGAAACTAAGAGTTAATTTTTCCAAAAGATAAAACTGACATACTTTTAGTGAGTCAAAGAAAAAAGAAAGAAGACTCAAAATCAGAAATGAAGAGGAGACATTACAACTAATATTACAGAAATATATAGGATCACAGGAGACTGTAACTAATAATTATATACCCCAAAGTTATAGAACCTAGAAGAAATGAATAAATTCCTAGAAACATATGGCCTACCAAGAATTAATCATGAAGAAATAGAAAATTTGAACAAATGAGTTAAGAGATTGAATCAAGCAATCAAAAACCTTCCTAACACAGAAAACACCAGAACTAGATACCAACACTGGCAAATTCTACCAAACATTTGAAGAATTAACACTCGTCCTTTTCAAACCCTTCCAGTAAATTGAAGAGGCAGGAACATTCCCAAAATCATTCTACAAAACCAGCACTACCCTGATATCATAGCCAGATAAGGACACTACAAGAGAAAAAACTATAGATCAATATCCCTGATGAATATAGAGGCAAAAATTTTTAACAAAATATTAGCAACCCAAATTGAAGTACACATTAAAAGGATTACACACCAAGTGGGACTTATCACTGGGCTGCAAGAATGTCTTAACATACACAAATCAATAAATGTGATATAACACAGTAACAGAATAAAAGGTAAAAATTACAAAATTATCTCAAAAGATACAGAAAAAGCATTTAACAAAATACAGCACACTTTCATGATAAAAATTTACAACAGTTGGGCATAGTAGGAAAAAGCCTCAACAAAATAAAGGCCATATATGACAAACCCAGTTAATATTATACTCAATGGTAAAAAACTATCAAGTTTTCCTCTAAGTCAAGAATAAGACAAGGGTGCCTACTCTTATCATTCAAATTCAATGTAGTACTGGAATTCCTAGCCAGTGCAACTAGGCAACACAAAGAAATACAAAGAAAAAAAATTAGACAATACAAAGAAATAAAATATAAAAATGCTTTTTATTTTCCATTCAGAAAAAAGAATTATCTTATCCACAAACGATATGAGCGCATAAGTAGAAAATCCCAAAGACTCAACCAATAAACATTTGTCACTAATCAATGAATTCAGTAAAGTTGCAGGATATAAAAAAATCAACATACAGAAATCAGTTGCAATGAAACATCTGAAATTTTACAAAACGTGTTCCATTCATAGGGATTCCCTGGTGGCTCAGATAGTAAACAGTCTGCCTGCAATGTGGGAGACCCAAGTTCGATCCCTAGGTCAGGAAGATCCCCTGGAGAAGGAAATACAATGCACTCCAGTATTCTTGCCTGGACAATCCCATGGATGGAGGAGCCTGGGGGACTACAGTCCATGGGGTCACAAAGAGCAGGACACAACTGAGCAACTTCACTTTTCACTTTTTTCATCGCATTCATAATAGCATCAAAACAACAAAATACCTAGGAATAAACTTAACCAAGGAGGGGAAAGATCTATATAACAAAAACTACAAGACTGTTGAATTAAATCAAAGGCAACACAATAGAAAGACATCCTGTGCTCATGGATCAGAAGAATTAATATTATTTAAATGTCCATACTACCCAAAACCACCTACAGATTCAATGCAATCCTTGTTAAAGTTCCAATGGCATTTTTCACAGAAATTTTTTTTAAAACTTAAAATTTTTATGGCATCACAAAAGACTCTTAATAGCCAAAGCAGTCATGAGAAAGAACAAAGCCAGAGACATCACACTTCCCGATATCAAACAACATTACAAAGCTCTAGTAATACTAGCACTAAAAATAGACATATACATGAGAGGAACGGAATAGAAACCAGAATGCAACCCTCACATAAACAGAGAACCAATATTTGACAAGAGTGTCAAGGACATTCAATGAGAAAATTCTCTTTAACAAATGGTGTTGGGAAAACTGAGTAACCACAGGCAGAAAAATGAAACTGGACCCCTATCTTACACCAATCACAAAAATTAACTTGAAAAGACTTAGGCGGGGCCTTGAGGACAAGGGCATTATGCTAAGTGAGATGTCATTAAAAGAAACACAAATACTATGGATATCACTTATGTGCAGAAATCTGAAAAAGCCATACCCCTAAAAACAGAGTAAGATGGTGACTACCAGGGGCTGGATTAGGGAGGAATAGAAGATGTTTAAGTGTACAAATTTGCAGCTAGGAGATAAAATGCTCGAGAGCTAATGTACAGTGTAGTGATTATACACAACAATACTGTATTATAGACATCAACCTAGCTTAAAAAAGAAATGACGATTATGTGGTAGAGGTGTTAGCTAACACTACAATGACAGTCATATTGCAGTATATAAATGTATCAAATCAACATGTTGTATGCCTCAAACATACACAGTGGTGCGTGTCAGGTAAATCTAAATTTTAAAAAGAGAAATTTCTCAAATCAATTAACTAATTCTACAACTCAAATAACTAAAAATAAGAACAAACTAGGGAGTTCCCTGGTTGCCCAGGGGTTGGGATTCTGGGCTTTCATTGCTGTGACCTGGATTCAGCCCCTGATTGGGGAACTGAGATATCCCACAAGCCGCACAGCACAGCCAAAAAAACAAACTAAATACAAAGCTAGCATAGCAGAAATAAGATTAAAGAAGAGAAAGCTGAAATAACACAAAATGATAGAGAATAGAGAAAACTAATAAAACCAAAAGATGATTCTTTAAAAAGAGCAACACAATTGACCAACCACTGGCCAAGTAAGCTTAAGAAAAAAAAAGAGAGAGAAGACTCAAATTACTAAAATCAGGCATGAAAGTGGAGACACCACTATCAATTTTACAGAAGTGAAAAAGATTGTAACAGGGTATTATGAATAATTGTAAGCCAACAGATTGGATAACAGATGAAATGAACAAATTCCTAGAAACATAAAATCTACAAAGACTAAACCACAAAGAAATAGGAAATCTTAATATGTATCTTTTTTTAATTTTATTTTTTTCCCATTTATTTTTATTAGTTGGAGGCTAATTACTTATCTTAATAACTACTAAAGTGACTGAATCTTTTTTAACTTTCAAAGTGATATTTATACACCCATGTTTGCAGCAGTATTACTCACAATAATGTGAGTAAGTAACTCAAAGTGTCCATTGATAGATGGATGGATAAACAAAATATGCTAAACACATGCAATGAAATATTATTCAGTCTTAAAAAGGAAGGAAGTTCTAACATATGTTACCATGGATGAATCTTGAGAACATTATGCTAAGTGTATAAGCCAGTCACAAAGAGAAGAATACTATATTGTATGATTCCACATATATGAGGTAATTAGAATAGTCAAATTCATAAAGACAAAGAACAGAATGATATATTATCAGGGGCTAGGCATAAGGAGAAAGGGGGAATTTAGTGTTTAATAGGTACAGAATTTGAGCTTTGCAAGATGAAAATAGTTATGGAGATGGATGGAGGTTAGGGTAACACAAAATTATGAATGCATATAATACCACTGAATGGTATAACTAAATACAGTTGATAGTAAATTTTACGTGTATTTTACCACAATTTTTTAAAAAGCTTTTTTAAATGGAAGAGTCACCAGTGTTAGGTATTAAAGATAAGTTTAGCACTGACCTGAGACTTCTTTTTTATAAAAAGAATCGAAATCTTTAGAATGCAAAACAAACAAACACAAAGAGGTAATCCTTGATCCCAGCTCTTTTCTGGATCTTCATCTAAGAGATGGGCTTAAGGCCCCCTTTCCTGTCCCTGACCACCTTTTTGATTCCAAAGCTTCTCTCTGCTCATCCTCAGTGTACAGTTTCCCAAATTCTTCTCACTATGAAATGCAAACAGGCACACTTACCTCTAACAGCTTGTATAAGGGATCTGTGCATCATTCTCTACCTTTTTTCTTTTTTTGTAAAATACAAGTATTAAGTTATTAACATCCTCTAAGTACTGAGGGGGCCTGGGTTCGATCCCTGGTCAGAGAACTAAATCCCACATGCCGCAACTAAGACCCAGCACAGCGCAATAAATAAATAAATAATTTTAACTTAAAAAAAAAAAAAGCTTTCAGCATCGATGTCATTGATAAGAGTAACATCACCCGAATGGCCACATAAATCATTTCTGACTTTGTCACCCCCTCACAAGAGCAACAACTAGCAGCTATTCATGAACGATAGCACCGAGAGAATCCTAGCACTTGAGGTGAGGCTGATACGCCCTCACTGTGCCACAGAGGCAAGGACAGATAGCATCAGATGGGTAAGAGGACTGGTTGCATGCCAACTGCCTTGCCCGTCCCCCAGGCCGAGACGTCTCCCCTGAGCCTACAGCTCCGCCAGTGGGAAAATAGAGCCCAGATGGCCATCCGGATCTCCTGGCTTTAAGAGTCCCTTCCTGGGAGCCTCTACTCTGGTCTTGCCCACAGGGGTTGGGGGAAAATCTGTGGGGCTTGACCACTGGGAATCTGATTGGGATGAAGAAGAGGGAAGTCCAACTATGGGACTTCATAATAAAATATGATTTCTTTAAAACTGCAATGACTAATGCCTAGTCTTGGATGAAGACATGTTTCACTCAGCCAGTTCTCCCTGGAGAATCAACACAAGTATGGATCTCTTGATGTTTTTCTCTTCACCAAGTGAATCAGAAGAGAATGTGAATTCTACTCACACTTGGAAAAGTTTTCTTAGAGTCAAAGTGATGCAAAGATAGAATGAGCTACCTCAGGAGAGAGTGACATCCAATTTTCAAAACTAAGTTAGAAGATCAGTTGGGGATGTGACAGAGTAATTCAAGCATGAGGGCTGGTGTACGTGATCTCAATGGTTCTCTTCCCACCACAAGAAACTTAGAGGCAGAAAGAATGATGTGAGAGTAGCTATGGGATGGAGACACTGAGAACTCAGAGAAAGAGGTTGCTGGTAAAATGCACTCAATTTCTATCAATTCCAACCTCCCACTTCATCACACCATCACTACTATATAACTAATGAGAGCCTACTGCACACCACGGGGAACTCTCCTCAGGGCTCTCTGGTGACCTAGATGGAAAGGAAGTCCAAAAGAGAGGGGAGATGTGTGTACGTATGGTTGATTCACTTCGCTATACAGCAGAAAATAATACAACATTGTAAGGCAACTAGACTCCAATTAAAAAGTTTTTTTAAAAGAGCATTCAATAATGAGGAGGAGGGAGGGGGGAACAGGATGGGGAACACATGTAAATCCATGGCTGATTCATGTCAATGTATGACAAAAACCACTACAATATTGTAAAGTAATTAGCCTCCAACTAATAAAAATAAATGGAAAAAATAAATAAATAAAACAAACAAACAAAAAAATAATGAGGAGGAACAGAAGGAGCTGCTTATACCATTGCACCTAATATGATCTGGCCTTGGGAACCAGGGGAAAGACATCTGACAACGTAGCCTTTCTGGGAACTGTGACTTCCCAGAACTTGAACTCAGGTCTGCCCATCTAGTGAACTTCCCTTGAAAGGGCTTTTCAAGTAGTATAGATGTATATACACTATCATGTGTAAAATAGATAGTGAGTGGGAAGCTGCTGTGTAACATAGGGAGCCCCGCCTGTGATGACCTAGAGGAGTGGGATGGGGGGCGGGGAAGGAGGCGGTAGAGGGAGGGGATATATGTATAATTAGGACTGATTCTTGTTGTACAGCAGAAACCAACACAAAATTGTAAAGCAATTCTCCATCAACTGAAAATAAATAAAAAATTTTAAAGTACTTTCCAGATTTTGCAAATGAACTAAACTTATAATGGTTTGGATGTTATATTGGTTGTTATTGTTGTGTAGCAAACCACCTAAAAACTTAGCATCTCAGAAGGACAAATACCTATTATCTCACAGTTTCTGAGGATAGCTTATCTGGGAGAGGCTCAGCTGGATGTTTCTGACTCACAGTATCTCTTGAGGTTGCTGTCCAGCTCTTAACTAGGTCTGTAGTCATCTCTAGGCTCAAATGGAGCTGGAGAATCCACTTATTTTATTTTTTAATTTTTATTTTATATTGGAGTATAGTTTATTTACAGTGTTGTGTTAGTTTCAGGGGTACAACAAAGTGATTCAGTAATACATATACATATATCTTATTATTTTTCTAATTATTTTCCCATACAGGCCATTATAGAATCTTGAGTAGAGTTCACTGTATTATATAGTAGGTCTTTGTTGATTATCTATTTTATATATAGCATTGTGTATATATTAATCCCAAACTTCTAATTTATCCCTCACTCTAACCTTTCCCCTTTGGTAACCATAAGTTTTCTTTCTATGTCTGTGGATCTATTCTGTTAGTAAGGGCCTTTGTAACTTTTTTTCTAAAAATTCCACATGTAAGCAATGTCACGTGGTATTTGTCTTTGTCTGAATTCACTTAGCATTAATTTGATAATCTCTAGATCCATCCATGTTGCTGCTAATGTAGCATTTCTCTTTATGGCTGTAATACTCCATTATATATACCATCTAGAATATGAAAGATTTCCTACAACTCAAGAATAAGAAAAAAAGCTGCCCAATAAAATATGGACAAAGGATTTGAACAAAAATTACACAAAAGAAGATAAACAAATAACCAATAAACACATGAGAAGATATTTTATTTTCACTAGTCATTAGGGACACAAAAATTAAAATCTACAGTGAGATACTATTTCAGAGTCATAAGAATGGCTAAAATTAAAAGACTAAAAATACCAAGCATTGTCAAGGATGTGCAGAGCAAGCTGGATGATCATACATCACGATCATGGAATTTATACCTCATGTAACTTGAATTTTAAAATAAGAAAAAAGTTCAAATTATGTAAACTTAACAAATTCTAGAATTACGAGGGATAGTTCACAGAGATTGAATAATACTTGGAAACTCTATTGCCCTCTGCTCAGACAAAAAGAATATTTATGAATAACATAATTGCTTTAAATATATATAAACAAAGATATATATGGAGATAGATATAACTACCAAATTCTATAACTGAGGGATATTTCCAGGTATTTTTAGTCATTTATGGGTAAGGATCATATGATAAACCTCATAGAAAAATCTCAGTTTCACAAGTCAAAAATTAATGGATACTTTTTCTTGTTTCTCAGTCTTTTGACAAAGATCAACTGTAGTATGGGGACTTCCCAGATGGCACAGTGCAAAGAATCTGCCTGCCAATGCAAGAGACTCAAGAGACTTAGATTCAATCCCTGGGTCAGGAAGATACCCTGGAGCAGGAAATGGCAACTCCCTCCAGTATTTTTGCCTGAAAACTTCCATGGACAGAGGAACCTGTTGGGCTACAGTTCATGGGGTCACCAAGAGTCAGACATGACTAAGCATAGCATAACACACTTTCTCAAACCTCAGTGCAAAACCTGGAACTGAAAAGTGAAGTATAGTTTTAAAAGCTAATTTAAATTTTAAAATACACTTCTATATAACTTATTTAAAATGTTTGTCTTTATTTATTTGGCTGTGCCAGATTTCAATTGCAGCATGCAGAATCTCTGATCTTTGTTGTAGCATGCGGGATTTTTAGTTGTGGTATGGGGGATCTTTTAGTGATCTCTCAGTTTTGACACCTGCACCTCACTCTACAACCTGTTGCCCGAGACTCCTGGAGGACAGTCTGAGAGTACCTGTCACCACAGCTTTTCCCCTTGGGTAACCCAGAGCTGTTCTCCTAGTGCTGGGCTTTCCTTCATACCTGATTGGGAAAAGGGGTTAGAGAGGACTTATCACTGCAATTGGAATCCCTGAGAAACTAAAGAACTAAATTCTACCGGTCAGCTGATGGACACTTCGGCAAAGAGAACTCTGTAAGAAGCAAGCTGAGAGAGTCCTGAATTGAGAACCAGGACTTAAACTGGGAAAAATATTTCCAGATCTCAAAACAGGGGCTTGCATTTAATGGCTGCCTGCCTCTCAGTCATCGCACCTGTTTTTCACCTGCCTGCACTGTCCTGGGTTCCAAACCCATTTCCCCCAGTCAATTAGGAATGTGACCTGTGACAACACTGGTTACACAAAGGTATTCCTGCATCCAGATCAGCCTGAGGGGCCCGGGGAGCTCCAGCATACCAAATGGACCTAAGCGTGAGCACCACAAGAAAGAGACGGGAGCCCACTTGGGCCTGCGGAGAGTGAAGAAGGGAGTTTACAAACTGAGACCATCCAATGTTACCTTGGAAGGAGCCCTGCAGAGTAATGCAGACTGTGTGAAGAGACCTGGACAGGAGTGGACAGAGACATTGAGACAGGAAGAGATCTGCTAAGAAAAAGTACTGGAGAGAGAGAGAGGGAAGCAAGGGGAGAAAGAAAAACAGAATCCCAGCTAAGCAAGAATCTCCTGACTTACCTGACAGCCGGCGCCAGGGGGCTGGGAGCAGAGGAAAGAGCAGCAGCAGCAGTAGCTTTGGCGGCAGGCGATGGCACTCTGGCAGAAGGGGCAGAGACAATTGAGTGCCTCTGAATCCTCCCAGCACCAGCAGCTGCTTTTATTCCTGCTGCTGTGGGTCTAGGGGGGTTCCAGGAGCTCCGGGCAACCAATGAGGGGAAGGATGTGAGCCCCAGAAAGACTGTGTCATCACTTGCGTCCAGAACATGGAGTACCCAGAAGTACCACCCCACTTGTATTTGCATTGAGGTCATTGATGGCGGGGGTGGGAAGGGGGCACAGAGGGGGGTTGGAGAGGGTGAATGAAAAACACAGGAAAAGTGAGTCGAAATTTGAGGACAGTCATGGTTAACTTTACCTGTTCGGTTTCAAGTGTTTTGAACAGGCACGCGTCCCACTCCATCCCCAGCCGTGTTATCTTATAGAGTAGAATCCAGCATTACAGGGAACCCTGACTCCGCTTGACCATAGACCCCCGTCCAAGAGAATTTCAGGGTTAATGCGCAGCAGAGGTGATGATTCTGTGCCCAAGCGGGGTGTTGGATTCAGACCGCAGGAAGCATGCACAGCAGAGCAGGGCATGTGGAGAGGAAAGGATAGAAGTCCAGGAACTTTGTCAGATTTCAACTCTGCTCTGGCTATAACTTTGCCAGGTGGTAGGATTGTGGGCTAGAAACTAGTAAAGTCTCAACATACTTATCTCTGAAATGGGAATCATATTCCAGTCTTGAGGGAATGATATCATTACTAACCATGTACCTGTTCTCTACCCAGTTAGGGATCTGGAAGAGCTTACCAGGGAAGTTCATAGAAGATTCCGTGGGATCTCGATACACTTTCCCAATCAACACCCTCCGCAGCTACCTGGAGTCAGGCTGGGTGGTCCTTCACTGGGTAAGGAGGGGCTGGATGCCCCGCTGAGCCTGAGCAGGGAAGTGCAAGGCTTAGATGCCTCCCAGCTTCCAAGCCGACTTCTAGCCCCACGCCTCCTCCCCCAACATTCATCACCTAATGCTCACCCTCCTTCCCCAACCATTTGCCCAGCTGCCCCTTGCTTCCGGCTGCTGTTTGCCAAGATGTTCCAGTGACCCTGCACCCTCATCTACTGCAATTCAGTCCTCTGCTAGAAAGCCCGCCAAGCTTGATGGTGCTGAAGAGTCCTGCGGGAGTGTAATCCCATGCGGGCTTCTGTCTACTCTTGCACACCCACAAACTCAGCACTGACTCCAAACATGTGCGCGCTCCCTCACCGCAGGCACTCACAAGATGACCCTGGTGCACCGGGGCATCCAGGTGATGCTCACAGTCCGGCAGGAAGCGCATAGCACACAGCAGCAGGAATACGTCCTGCGTCCATGACTCTCAGGAATAAACGTGCTCTGTAAAGCCCGATTGCCCAGCACCTCGACCCTCCTACACCCTGCTCAACAGGTTTCTGGATCTCCCTGTTGGAGCGACTGCTCTAAGCCCTCCAGGATGGTCTAAGGTCCTGACTTGTCCTCAGCAGGTAAAACGCAGAGAAAGACGCTTCTCACTGTACACAGGATCACTGGGTCTGAGCGCACAGCACATGATCCATGCAGCCTGTAGAGACCCTCCAGTACCGCAAGCACGGCAGCGTCATATTGGCGGGTAGGGGCGGAGGGTGAGGGTTTTGGAAGAAAACATGGATCCCTGGTAACGCGCTTCACAGGGAGAAGCGATGCTAGTTGAGCTATGATTGACCAAGCCACAGGTTCACACCCAGACCTCAGTGTCAAGAAGCCTCAGTGTTCCATTCGACACGCCTGCCTCGCGGCACATCTCTTCCCCTGCAGGTTCGTGGTCTCGGGGCTCAGGATATCTAACTTCAAAGGCGCCCTTATTCTAATTTTCTGCTTCTTAATGCCAGGGGTGGCATGAGTTAAAATCTTGGGGCAGGGGACCTGGGTATCTGAAACTGGCTCTCTTCAGGCAGCGCGGCAGCGGGAGAGGGGAAGGGATTAACCCGTCGGAAGCGCGCGAGTGTGATTGGGCACAGAGCCGGGAAAGGGAAGATGTGCAAGGGAAGGATTCAGGATGGCGGACCGCGGGCTCCTATCCTGGTGTCTAGAAGCAGAAATCATGGGTTGAGACCCAGACAGGGGTTTGGGGGCTCGGCCGTAAGACCAAATTAGCAACCGCGGCAATGCAGATGTTTTGCGGCATTTAAGTGGGCTCTGATACCTAAGACTGTTGTAGGCAAGGCTTTAAAACTCAGGTGGGAAACAGTTTTGCCAAAATGACTTCCAAGACCCAAGGTTTCTGATCTGAAGTCATTTCTAAGTAGGGGTGTCCTTGGATTGCCCCTTCCTATTGAGAGAACCATTGCCTTCACCAGTGCAATGGTGATGCAAAATGGTTCAGAAAGGAGGACTTCAAAAGCCAAATTTATAACGCTGGGACTATGTGGGCTCAGAACTCTACTCCTGGCTTCCACGTGTCCTATCAGCCTTCCAAGCTCACATTCATTCCCCACTCTGAAATCTGCAGGGTCTGCTCCCAGAGGGTGCTAATGCAGCCTCCAGCAACTCCAGCTTTTCTTGAAAAGTCAGTCTGTCCAGATAGAAAGGGATTAAGATTAACTCATCCATCAAGTATTCTGAATTTCTAAGGTGTGCTGATGCTGAGTTGAGGGCAAGGTTCAAATACAAATTGACAGACAAAAACCCCAAGTCCTTTCTTTGAAACACAGAGTGTGTTGCACACCAGGTGGCACTCACCCAATGTTTGTTAAATAATGGAAATTCATTTACTGTGGCAGATTTACCAGCCAGTCTCCATGCTTTTATAGGACTCTAGTCCCAGTCAGCAGAGCAACCAGACCTACTTAGGTAGCGCAGCTTCCAACTGATTTCAAAATTGTGAGCTCACACATTTCAGAAACATTCCTCTCATTCTATTTGACATGCAGAATTGGTTTCCCCATCAAAGTTTCCAGGAATGAGACAAGGAAAGCAAGGTTAACCCTAGAGGGTTTTTTTGAAAGTCTATAGTCTCCTACTATGAGACACAAAACCATTTTCCTCTGGGTCCATCCCAGCTTTACTGAGTGAACTAAAAGTTGAGACCTTACCATATGCAGATTGCTTAGACTGCATCTCCCTGTGACTTCTTTTAACTGAAGCTCTGAATAGAACATGATCAAGAGAGAGCTGCCAAGGAAAATACTGATTTAAAAGTAGTTAGTTGGGACCTCACTGGTGGCTCAGTGGTAGAGAATCCACCTGCCAATGCAGGAGACACAGGTTCAATCTCTGGGTTGGGAAGACCCCCTGGAGAAGGAAATGGCAACCCACTCCAGCGTTCTTGCCTGGGAAATCCCATGAACAGAGGAGATTGGCGGACTACAGTCCATGGGGTCACAAAAGAGTCAGACACGACTTAGTGACTAAACAACAACAACAAACTGCCTCTGATGAGGAAGGGAAATTCCCAGTTAACTTCAGTTCTAGACTTCCAAGTGGGAGAAGAGCAACACTCAGCTTCATGATCCTCTTATCACCTCACTCATCTAAGGGGGAAGGAAAAAAAAAACTGAGAAACACCTCTGAAGTTCACTGTCTGGAGGAATAGGCTCCCTATAAGACCAAGATCTAATTACAGGGCTATGGAAAGTTTCCTCTGCGCCCCGCCCCCCACCCACCACCTCACCACAACCATGTTGTTGAGTCGCTCAGTTGTGTCTGACTCTTTGCGACCCCATGGACTGCAGCAAGCCAGGCTTCCCTGTCCTTCATCATCTCCTGGAGTTTACTCAAACTCGTGTCCATTGAGTAGGTGTTGCCACCAAACCATCCCATCCTCTGTCGTCCCCTTCTCCTCCTGCCTTCCATCTTTCCCAGCATCAGGGTCTTTTCCAGTGAGTTGGCTCTTCACATCAGGTGGTCAAAGTATTGGAGCTTCAACCTCAGCATCAGTCCTTCCAATGAATATTCAGGGTTGACTTCATTAGGATTGACTGGTATGATCTCCTTGCTATCTAAGGGACTCTCAAGAATCTTCTCCAGCACCACAGTTCAAAAGCATCAATTCTTGGTGCTCAGTCTTTTTTATTGTCCAACTCTCACATTCATACATGACTACTGAAAAAACCATAACTTTGTCTATATGAACCTTTGTCAGCAAAGTAATGTCTCTGCTTTTTAATATGCTATCTATGTATTTGTCATAGCTTTTCTTCCAAGGAGCAAGCATCTTTTAATTTCATGGCTGTGGTCACCATCTGCAGTGATTTTGGAGCCCCCAAAAATAAAGTCTTTCACTGTTTCCATTGTCTCCCATTTGCCATGAAGTGATGGGACCCAATGCCATGATCTTCATTTTTTGAATGTTGAGTTTTAAGCCAGTTTTTTCAGTTTCCTCTTTTACCTTCATCAAGAGGCTCTTTAATTCCTTTTCTCTTTCTAACATAAGTGAAGTGAAGTGAAAGTCACACACTCATGTCCAACTCTTTGTAATTCTCCAGGTCAGAATGCTGGAGTGGGTAGCCATCCCCTTCTCCAGGGGATCTTCCCAACTCAGGAATTGAACCCAGGTCTCCCACATTACAGGCAGATTCTTTTCCAACTGAGCCACTGGGGAAGCCATTCTGCCATAAGGGTGGTGTCATTTGCATATCTGAGGTTATTGATACTTCTCCCTGCAATCTTGATTCCAGCTTATACTTCATCCAGCCCAGCATTTATCGTGATATATTCTGCATACAAGTTAAGTAAGCAAGATGACAATATACAGTCTTGATGTACTCCTTTCCCAATTTGGAACCACTCTGTTGTTCCATGTTCTAACTGTTCTAACAACAGTTCTGGTTCTAACTGTTGGCTTTTTGACCATATCACAGTAATCCAAGTGTATATCTCAACCACTAATGCTGAAGAATCTGAAGTTGAACCATTCTATGAAGACCTACAAGACCTTCTAGAACTAACGCCAAAAAAGGATGTCCTTTTCACCATAGGAGACTGGAATGCAAAAGTAGAAAGTCAAGAGACACCTGGAGTAACAGGCAAGTTTGGCCTTGGAGTACAAAATGAAGCAGGGCAAAGGCTAAAAGAGTTTTGCCAAGAGAATGCACTGGTCATAGCAAATACCTTCTTCCAACAACACAAGAGACAACTCTTCACATGGACATCACCAGATAGTCAATACTGAAATCAGATTGATTGTATTTTTATAGCTAAAGATGGAGAAACTCTATACAGTCAGCAAAAACAAGACCGGGAGCTAACTGTGACTCAGATCATGAACTCCTTATTGCAAAGTTCAGATTTAAAGAAAGTAGGGAAAACCACTAGGCCATGCAGGTAGGACCTAAATCAAATGCCTTACGATGGTACAGTGGAAGTGACAAATAGATTCAAGGGATTAGGTCTGATAGACAGTGCCTGAACAGAGGTTTGTAACATTGTACAGGAGGCAGTGATCAAAATCATCCCCAAGAAAAAGCAATGCAAAAAGCCAAAATGGTTGTCTGAGGAGGCCTTACAAATAGCTAAGAAAAGAAGAGAAGCAAAAGGCAAAGAAGTAAAGGAAAGATATATCCATCTGAATGCAGAGTTCCAAAGAATAGCAAGGAGAGATAAGAAAGCCTTTTTAAGTGAATAGTGCAAAGAAATAGAAGAAAACAATAGAATGAGAAAGACCAGAGATCTCTTCAAGAAAATTAGAGATACCAAGGGAACATTTCATGCAAAGATAGGCACATTAAAGGACAGAAATGGTATGGACCTAATACAAGCAGAAGATATTAAGAAGAGATGGCAAGATAATACAGAAAAACTATACAAAATAGATCTTAATGGCCTAGATAACCACAATGGTATGATCACTCACCTAGAGCCAGACATCCTGGAATGCAAAGTCAAGTGGGCCTTAGGAAGCATCACTACAAACAAAGCTAGAAGAAGTGATAGAATTCCAGCAAACTATTGAAAATCCTAAAAAATGATGCTGTGAAAGTTCTGCATTCAATATGCCAGCAAATTTGGAAAACTCAGCAGTGGCTACGGGACTGGAAAAGGTCATTTTCATTCCAATCCCAAAGAAAGGCAATGCCGAAGAATATTCAAACTACCACACAATTGCGATCATTTCACATGTTAGCAAAGTAACTCTCAAAATCCTTCAAGCCAGACTTCAACAGTATGTGAACTTAGAACTTCCAAATGTACAAGCTGGATCTAGAAAAGGCAGAGGAACCAGAAATCAAATTGCCAACATCCATTGGATCATAGAAAAAGCTAGAAAATTCCAGAAAAACATCTACTTCTGTTTCATTGACTACGCTAAAGCCTTGAACTATGTAGATCACCACCACCATGCTGCTGCTGCTGTGTCGCTTCAGCCGTGTCCAACTCTGTGCAACCCCATAGACGGCAGCCCACCAGGCTCCGCAGTCCCTGGGATTCTCCAGGCAAGAACACTGGAGTGGGTTGCCATTTCCTTCTCCAAAGCATGAAAGTGAAAAGTGAAAGTGAAGTTGCTCAGTTGTGTCCGACTCTTAGCGACCCCACAGACTGCAGCCCACCAGGCTGCTCCGTCCATGGGATTTCCAGGGGAGAGGACTGGAGTGGGTCGCCATTGCCTTCTCCCACCACCACCATACCAGAGGCCTATTTCCAGCAGTTCTTTTGACCTGGCATATCATCTTCAACTATCCAAAAATTTTGAATTATACTAAAAGGCAAAAAACACAACATGAATACACAGTAAGCATCAGATTGGTTTCTTTTTCTCATACTTCTTGTTGTTGTTTAGTCACTAATTCATTTGACTTTTGTGACCCTATGGACTATATAGGCCTCCAGGCTCCTCTGTCCATGGGATTTCCCAGGCAAGAATACTGGAATGGCTTGCCATTTTCTTCTCCAGGGGAACTTCCCTATGCAGAGACTGAACCCATGTCTCCTGCATTGGCAGGCAGATTCCTTACCGCTGAGCCACCAGAGGAGCCCTTTCCTATACTTAGCTGATCTAACAGAAACAATTTGTTCAAAATAGTTATAACTATGATGTATTAAATAATATGGATATTGATATACATAATTACATCTATCTTTATGCTTCAGTATGATATACATCAATAGAATAAATGACAGCAATGATATAAGGATCAGAAGGAAGGAGTTATGATTATTTTGCTATTACAAGGTTTTCACACTACCCACAAAATGGTATAGTGTTATTTCAGAGTCAGTTTGGATTAGTTGTAAATGTTAATTGCAAACTCTAGGGAGACCAACAAAAAAATTTTAAAGGAATATAGCCAATATGCTAAGAAAGGAGAAAAATGGAATCATATACAGATAAAATGATTAATTAAAACCTCAAAAGTCAGAAAAGGAGTGGATGATAAAAGTAGCAAACAAGAACAATACAACAAATAAGAAACAGTAACAAATACAGTAGATATTGATCCAACTATGTCAATAAACTCTTTGAATGCCAGTGGTCTCTGAACGTACCAATTAGCAGATAGAAACTGTCAGAGTGTATCAAAAATCAGGACCCACTACATGTTGTCTGCAAGAAACTGACTTTTAAATATAGACACAGATTGAAAGTAAATAGGTAGAGAAAAATATACCATGCTGTGAAAGTAACTATGTAGCTATGTTATTTTCAGATAGAATAGACCTCAAGAAAAGGTACAGGGATAAAGAAGGGTATTGCATAATAATAAGGGGTACAATCTCCAAGAAGACATAATACTCCTTAACATGTGTGCATGCTAAGTCACTTCAGTCTTATCCAATTCTTCGACCCTATGGACTCTAGCCCACCGGGCTCCTCTGTCTGTGGGATTCTCCAGGCAAGAATACTAGAGTGGGTTGCCATGCCCTCCTCCGGGGGATCTTCTGGGGAACAAACCTGCATCTCCTTCATCTCCCGCATTGGCAGGTGGGTTCTTTACCACTAGTGCCACCTGGAAAGCCCACACTCCTTAACATGTTTGTGCCTAAAAACAAAGAGATAAAATATATGAGGTAAAAACTAATAAAACTGTCCAGAGAAAGTGATGAACCTACTACACAACTGGAGACTTCAACCCTCCCTATCGGAAATGGACAGATCCAGCAGGCAGAAAAATCAGTAAAGATATAGTTGAACTAGGCAACAACATCAATCAACTATAATCAACATCTGTAGAGTACTTTTACAATAGCAGAACACACAGTTTTCTCTAGCTCACATGGAATGTTTATCAAGTTAGACCACGTTCTGGGCCACACAGCAAACCTTGACACATTTAAAAGAAAAGGATTCATGCAATCTCTGCTCTCAGATCATTGTGGAATTAAACTAAAAATCATTAACAGAAAACTACTGATACCAAATGTATTACTCTGCTGTGGGATGTTGATAATGGGGGAGACAGATGGTGCATGTGTAGGGGCAGGAGTATGTGGGAAATCTGTTTACCTTCCTCCCAATTTTGCTGTGAATCTAAGACCATGCTAAAAACCTAAAGTGATTTTTAAAAATTATGTGTACTGCGTAAAGACAGGGAGAATCCCAAGCTTTCCATTAGTGATTAGTACAAGTGAATCTCTGCAACATTGGAGGAGAGGAACATCCTGAAAAATGTTGTAGGTACTGTGAGTCTGAAAGATTTTGTAAAAATCATATTGAGATAAAACAAAGCAAAAAAATATTAAAATTAAAACTATGAACAATTGAGTTCCAGCTCTATATCAAGCACTACGTATACATTCTCTGTTATACTCTCAACATTTTAATGAGTCTCATTATCTTTGTTTTATAGATGAAGAAATAGTAAGAGAATTCGGCTTGAATTGATTGTATTTTCTTTTTTTTTTTTTTCTGAATGTTGAGGTTTTTTTTTGTATTGTATTTTCAAGGTGTCACTGAGGCTCTGAGATGCTGGAACCTGGCTAATCTGCTATAATATCAGGTAAGAGTTCTGGTCCTCTAGACATGATGCTGAATCAGAGGAGGACATAGGCATGTTATCCTGTTTCAGGGCTAATGTGATTTGTAGTCAGAAGCTCAATGACCAGGCATGAATTATTTACAATCCTGTACCAATATCTGGGAGATTGACAATTTTGCAGCAGGAAAATGTCAGTGCTGCCACTTAAGTAAATTGCTTAAAAAGAAAGAAAGAAAACAAATCAGACCCATAACAACATTCACAAAATAACAATTTTAAATGCTTCAAAGTTCAAAGAAACAGTAATCCAATAACTTAAGTTCTTAGGTTGGTATTTTGCACTGTTTCACCTCATCTGAACTGTGGTTGTTTGTGTTGTGTTTTATTTTGTCAGTGGATGCAGTAGAGACATCTGGAGAAGGAAATCGCAACCCACTCCAGTATTCTTGCATGTAGAATCTCATGTAGAATCTCTATGAGGTCGCACAGAGTTGGACACAACTGAAGCGACTTAGCAGCAGTAGCAGCAGCAGCAGCAGCAGAGACAAGGGCAAGAGTACTGGGATCCAGGAGATAAGGTTCTAATTCCTACCCCTAACTCTAAATGACATGACTTTAAGAAAATCATCTGGACTTCTACTTCCACATTTGTCAAACAGATCTCTTGAGTTGGGAGATTTTGAAGTTTCTTTCTAATTCTGACATTCCACAAATACACTGTAAATGTCATGCTGTCTTTACAGTATCTTTATTTAACATCAAGATATTCACTATTTGACCTCCTCCACTTGCCCTGGAAGGCACCATTGTCTTCCGAAAGAACTGCTGAAGGGGTCAACATGAAGGAGTAAGGAAAATCTCTCTAAGTGATGCAATCAGAAAAGGCTCCTCCTACCACCAGCTGCTCAATATGAGGAGGGAAGGATTTTCAAGATAGATAGGACTAAGGGAGGACAGACACCTTGCCCTTATATCCCTGACAGTAAAGTATGTAACAGTGCCCTCTGACAGCAGAGAGAGAGCTTGCCTCCTGGACTGGCAGCACCAGATCTTTCTCTACTTACTAAAATGGGTCTACAGCTGACTCCAGATTCTTGCCTAAAAAACACGCTTGCTGCAAGTTTTCAGCAGAAGCTTTGTAAAATGGCTGCTTAGTGAGTTCACCTAGAACTAAAGCATATATCTAATTGAGCCTTAAAAAGAAGGGGGAGATGAATAAAGACCAATCTCCTAAGAATGATTCTGGTTTCTTAGGAAGGTAAGACTCACACAAATGAAATAATTTACCAACAGGGACCACTATATAGTCAAGAAGCTATACTCAATATTTTGCAATAACTTAAAAGAGAAAACATCTGAAAAAATGGATACATATGTATAATTGATCACTTTGCTGTATACCTGAAACTAACACAGCATTGTAAATGAACTATACTTCAATTTAAAAATAAATAAAAATCAAGAACAATAAAAGAGAATAAGCACTATTTTCCTATTGCTGCCAAAGCAAATTATTACTACTTTAAGCACCTTAAACAATACAAGTTTAACTTACACTTCTGTGGCTCTAAGTCCCATGTCCAACAGGGCTCTCAATGTGCTAAAATCTTGACAGGCTTGGGTCCTTTCTGGAGGTTCTAGAGGAGAACCCATTTCCTTTCCATTTCCCATTTCTAGTGGCCAGCACGTTCCTTCGCTCAAGGGCCCCTTCCTCCGTTTTCAGTTTTGGCAGATAGAGTCCCCCTATCGCCTCACCCCAGCCTCCTCTTCTGCCTCCCTCTTCTACTTAGAAGGAGCCTTGTGATTCTATTGGACTCACCTGGATAAATCTGGGATAGAAGGAGCCTTGTCATTCTATTGGACTCACCTGGATAAATCTGGGATAATCTCCCCATCTCAAAATCCTCAGTTTAATCACATCTTCAGAGTCTCTTTTGCCATGTAAAGTAACATATTTGCATTTCCAAGGATTAGGACGTGGACTTCTAGGGGTGGAGGAGTTCTCTACCTACCACATTAAGTAAATGCTGGGCTGATTGGCAGGGACAGTAAGTGCTGGGGCTTTAAGAGAGAGAGGCTGTTGTGGGCTGGAGCACTGAGGAAGTCTCCCAGGGCAGGTGGGCCAGAGCCAGAAAGTGGCAAAACAGAGTGGAAGTAACAGAGTGTCTAAAAAGAGAGTGCACCCGATGGGGTGTGGGGTGGGGGCGAGGAGATCACTCTTTATATCAGGGGCCATCCTCTGTGCCTCTTCTGCTGGGAATGGCACCCCCTTGAATTTACCGCCTGTATGGCTGACTGTGTTCACTCCCCAGACAGTTGTGTCTGGGAATCATGAAATCTCACATATGAGATGTCCCTCCTCTAGCAACTTCCGGTTTGTGGTCTCCAATGTTCCTGTTCATATGCACTCCAGAGAAAGGGAAGTTATTGAGCGAACTGGTGTTCATGCTCGGTGACACTCCAGGAGAGGTGGGAAACGGACTGCTTTACATGACATAACTCCAGGCCTTGACAGGTCATTGTTGTTATTCTTTAGTCACTAAGTCGTGTCCAACTCTTGGCGATGCTATGGACCGTAGCCCTCCAGGTTCTTCTGGGCATGAGATTTCCCAGCAAGAATACTGGAATGGGTTGCCATTTCCTTTTCCGGGTCATCTTCCCAGCCCAGGGATCATCTCCTGCATTGGCAGGCAGATTCTTTACCACTGAGCCACCTGGGAAGCCCCTGATGGGTTATTAAGATGCAGTTAAATCCTGAAGTTGGTGCTTGAATGTTGAGCTGCATGCCTTAGATTCCTTTGCCAATAACTAACGGAAGGCTTTTAATTAAGTGAAGATTGGATTAAAGCCCACCTGAAAAAAGCCCCTTCATTTTTTTAAACTTTATCCAGTATTTAATGATGCATGCAGGTTGGGCAGGCAAAAGGGAATTGTTAACACGTGGAAGGTGCGCACCACCTGGGCTTGGAGAAACTTTCTAATGTGTCTGTGCTCCCAAGAGACATTTTGACCATTATTTAGACATCAGACTTATGGAGCTTTAATATAGGGTTCCCTGGTGCCATTAGAGCCTAGAACCAAGGACACAACCTCAGTGAATTTTAAGTTAGACGAGAAATGAGAAAGGTATTGTATCCATGGGGTTTTCTTGGCTTCTCATTCTTGGAAAATGAGACAGCCTTGCTTACTTTCCTGTAGCATGGAGGTGACTTGTCTTCAGGGGCTCCTTTTAATCCTTTTTAATCTCCTAATCATTTATGTGAAAGGATCAAATAACAAACCTAATTGAAAATTTTAGTAAATTTCAGAAGTCAAAAATTAATAAATTCTATCAATACTTTCTCAAACCTCAGTGTAAAACCTGGAACTAAATAAGTGAAATATATTTTTGAATGCTAGTTTAAATTTTAAAGTACTCTTCTATGTTACTTTTCAAAGTGAAAATCAAAACAAAAATTATAGACCATTTTAAATGTGAGATCTTTACATCTCATAAACAGGACAATAGTTAAAGATGAACTCAGAGAACAAATCGGAGCATTCACATAAAAGCTCAACAAATATCAGGGCTTCCCTGATGGCTCAGTTAGTAAAGAATCTGCTTGCAATGCAGGAGACCCCAGTTCAGTTTCTGGGTCGGGAAGATCTACTGGAGAAAGGGATAGGCTACCCACTCCAGTATTCTCAGGCTTCCCTCTTGGTTCAGTTGGTGAAGAATCTGCCTGCAATGTGGGAGACCTGGGTTTGATCACTGAAACTGGGAAGATCCCATGGAGAAGGGAAAGACCACTCCAGTATCCTGGCCTGGAGAATTCCATGGACTGTATAGTCCATGGGGTCGCAAGGAGTTAGACACGACTGAGAGATTTTCACTTCACTTTCAACAAATATTTATTGAGGGTTTATAATGTTCTACAGAATTTTCTAAGCTCCAAGGATACATGTAACTTTCCTCAGAGTGTTACACGCTGTGGGATGACATAGACAAAAACAAAAATAATAAATAAAAAATATAAAAAATAATAAGTATATCATAGCTACTGGTAAGTTCTATGAAAAAATTATTAAGTTGAAAATTATTAATTTGAAGAAAATTAAGTTGAATAATCAGGTGGCAGAGAGTAATCTGAGGAAGGAGTATAATTTTGTGTAGGGTGGTCAGGAAAGTCTTCTCTGAGATAATTCATCGGAGTTCTAAAGGTAGGGAGGGAATCAAGCATGCAGACTTTTGGGGAACAATATTTGAAGCAAAACATCAAAGTAAATAAGTGCAAAACCCCCGAGAAAGTTGGGAGTAAAACAAGCAATGGGTTAGTTTACAAGAGAGCAGAGACATGATATGGGTCAGATCATGAGTACCTCAGACTGAAAGGGAACCAGAGAGTTGACAACAAACACAAAAGACAAGAAGATTTAACTTTTCATTTAACAAATATTTACTGAATGCTGCCTTGTGCCAGGCATACTGTTCAGTGAGTATCAGATTCAACAGTTAATGAAATAGCCATATTCCTATATAGGTGGAACTTAAATTGTTTACAAAGAATGGAATATACATATAAGTTAGCTAAATAAAATACATGTTATGATAGTAGGTAATAAGTAGTAAAGAAGTAAAAAGAAAGAGGCAAAGAGGGTTAGGGTGGGCTGGCAGGTGAGGGACAATATCAGAAAAGATAGCCAGGATAGGTGATATTTGAATAAATATCCAGAGGAGTTAGGGCCACAGGGTAAGAGCATTCTGCAGAGAGGTACCAGCAGGTGCAAACACTTGAGGGGATTGTTGCTGATGGATATAAAATGAGGAGTCATAAGAAGGCTAGTGCAAGGGAGAAGTAGGAAGTGAGACTAGGTGGTAGTGAGACTGTTGGTGAGGGGAGAGGAAGGGCAGATGAACTTGAGCCTTGTAAGCCATTGCAATGTCCCAGGTCTCTACTCTGTGAGACGGGGACTCAATGGAGTATGCTATACCAAAGAGAGACATGGTCTGATCTACCTTTGCAGCTAACGCTGCAGTAGCTGGGCTACTGAGCTGAGTACAGACTGAATAGAAGCAAGAGTCATAATTCTGTGTGCTTCTGAAGAAATAATAGTCAGTTGGGTACGAGGGGATGATTTTTCCAACTAAAGAATCCCACTTAACTGACTGCCCACCAGTAGAATTGGCTTCCCCAGTAACCTTGAAAGTTATAGTTAACAGCTTGTCACCAGCATTTCCAACAGATGCTAGGGATGTTGATGCTGTAAAATTTCTATATGGAATAAGCCTTTACATTCTATGGCATCCCATATTCCTTCCGATACTAAGTATCTCCGATTCTAGAGCATGTTTCACCTAAATCTCCCCTGCCCCCGTTAGAATATAAGCTCTGTGAATGCAAGGGTTTTGTCTGTTTCATTCATTGCTCTGTTCCTGAAGTTCAAATAGTATTAAGCATATAACAGATACAATTATTATTTGTTAAATATAAGAATGTCTCTCTGTTAAACTTAATGCAGGACCTTGAGCAACACACTTTTCTTCTCTGCATCTCCGAGTAAAAAGTTGGATTAGATGGTATCTGATGGTCTTTCCAGGTCTGTCAGTCTGTGATCCCCTTGTAAACTGTGAGCCCTTATTCTTAAGGGCTTTGCAGGCTATGAAGTGAATGAAGGGGTGCTGTTGGGAGGGAAGACAGGGATGAGTAAGGACAAACCTGAATCAAGGAGAAGAGAACGGGTAACTCCTGGGGCAGGGGACTAGGGCACTCTCTGAAAATAAATGTGAATATCTCCTTGAGATGCAGAGTATTCTAATTCCAATAAGGGTGTATCACTAGACACTGAGCATACCCTCCAGCATGGTATCATTGCTTCATTTGAGCCAGCCTGGTCACAAACTGTTCACAGGTCTCTGAGGTTCTTTGGGAAAAACAGCATCACTCCTTTTAAGTGTATTGAAAATATATTTTTTATCTTGATGAAGTGTACAAATGAGACCATTTCTTTAAACAAAGAGTTACACTGAGGCTCAGCATTACTATGCACCCCCAGACACCCAGAAGGCAGTGACCTCATGTGCCCCTGAGGTTTAGCAGAATAGCTGACAGGTTGGCTGACAGGGCCCAGATTTGCTACCAGATAAGCCAATGAGATATGTGTCATATTTATTAAATACAGAATCAAATACATTAATATAAAAAAAGATGCACACTAGACAACTGCAATTATTTTATTCTGCATTTAGTTTATTTCAAGGGAAAGAAGAGTGTTTTCAATATCGAGAAGCATGCATACATGGGTATCTTCCATGCTATTTTCTTTTTTTGTAAGGTGCCTTCATGCAAACTAAAAGTAGAGTTCAACTTCCTGGTGACCTAGGAGGGGGAAAAATGTAACAAATATTACTTATTAGTTAAGAAGCTCCTGTCATGTATTATCACAATTATTTTTTTATATTGATGATACTGTTGTTGCATTCGAGTTAGATGAAAGCTGAGGCTCAGAGTGGGTCAGGACCATAATCATATGGTTAGTAGGGGACAGACAGACAGATTGAACCCAAGTCTATACTCTGAATTCAGATGTACGTGACATAGTAGGGCATACTCTAAAAGGAGAAAATAATTGCCTTTCAAACTCAAATGCTAGAATAGTCACAGTTATAATCCAGAGAACCATGTTTTAAATAAACACAATCAATATTTCCTGGCAGAGGATCTCAGTGTCACAAGAAGAGACTGAAAAAATAGAGAAAAATGAACCCAAGTTTTAGGGTTTTCAGCTATTGGGACTCTATGTTCTTTCTCCAGACACTGGTGTGGGCTCCTTCCCCTGTGGATTTTTCACCCATATGAATCCATGAAGGGTTAGAGTGTGGACTGCACCCTGAAGTAGCCAGTCAGTTACCCTCCCATCTAATAGTACAAAGAGCAGTCACCTTATTCTGAGAATCATTTCACTGCTTAAAACCAGTAGTTCCTGCGGGGCCCACTGAAGATCTTGAAACCCATCTTGGTCGGCAACAAGTTGCTCCTCACCATACTCCCAGATCTGCTCAGCCAGCCTGCCAGGCGATGGGTCATGCAGGTGGCAGTGTTGCAGGCTCTCTTCTGGATGCTGATTTTCAGGATAGAGAAAAAGGAAAGGCCTGTTACTGATAGTAGGTGCTGCCCCACAGAATCATCATGGAAAATTACTACTCTGAGAGGCACCAATAAACCTTAAGTATTTCTGCTAGAAATGGTCATAACAGCAGAATATCACAGGCCATTGGAGAAAGGGCCACAATCACCCCCCATAGACATTTTTAGGGGTGTCAGAAAACCCAAAGGTGGCTCCAGGATATGCCTTTCTGGGCAGGACAGGAGGGAGAGGATGCCTTGTGTTGGGTGGGGCAGGGCATCTCACCGGGAGCCCTCGGTCTTCTGAGCCTTCTCCGACTCCCGAGCCCTCATCTGCTCGTAGTCATTCACCATCGCAGACAGTAGGAGGCGTGATTCCTCCTCATCCAGGGTAGCAGGATCAAAACGACCATCAAAGACAGACCTAGGGAGGGGAAGCAAGTCCAACACCAGCTCTGAGCCCCGCCGCCCAATACCCCCACATCTAGGATAAGCAGCTAGGTTTCCTGGTTTCTGCGACTTCCCCTGAGGATGTGACTGCCCCATCTCTCAATGGAGAGGGCAAGAGGCCAGTAATCCATCCAAAAATGCTGCTTTTCCAGAATTTAGGCTCTGGTGTGACCTCAAAGAAGTGGTTTGCTCTACTAGAGGTTTCTCTAGTAGATTATCTGGGCCTGGGAAAACTGATGGTTAGATTTTCAGGAATTTTATGAACTTAGTGTTAAATACAGCCATTATTAAAAATTAAATGATAATGGTAGTTAAAATCTGAAAATGGTTTCCATTTAGTGTATTCTAAATGAAGGTGAGAAATTAGATATATAGGTCCCATACATCTAAATAACAAATTTGTTGGCAAAATAATTAGCAGATTAGGATGCGATCCATTTCTCAAATTATGGTTAAAGTAATAAATAGATTTCCTAAAGATACAAATATTTGGTAAAAAGAAATAAGTTATATGAAATTTACAATAAGAATATAATGTGTATGTCTTATGTCTATTTGTAAACTGTGTGCTACATATCTTTGCCTCATAAAAATGATAAATTTATATATAGTTTACATTCATTCATTACCAACCCCTCCATGAAAGCCAGATATAGCATGGTACAACTGGGAACACAGAATTTTATGAACCAGGAGCCAGGGGAGGTGAGAGAACCCTAGCAGGGCTTTCTTACCTGAGTGGTGCTGCGTGATACATGCCTGCCTGGTACAAGACCAGGATGCCGAGGACCAAGAATGGGGGGAACTTCCAGAATCCCATGACACCTCTCTGTAAGGGAAGAATAATGTCACCACCTGTAGCAGGTCCAAATTCCCTGAGCCCACTGATCTGGGCTCCGCTCCTGCCTATGCCTCTAATTCCCTTGCATCCTGGCTTCAGGCTGGTCATTTCACTCCCCTTCACCTCCTTGGCAAAGTAGACTTCTGGATGATGCAGTAAGCCTGTAGGATGCTTGGTTTAGAAAAAGAAACCTTCTGGGAGAACAGGGTGAGGAAATTTCTGAAGATAGCCCCCTCCCCAGCACCCCACACACTCTCACATACAACCTGTTGGCCAGGACTCCTGGGAGACAGACTGGGTCTGTCTGTACCTGTCACCACAGCTTTTCCCCTTGTACAACTCAAAGCTGTCATCCCAGTGCTGGGTTTTCCCTCCTACCTGATTGGGGGAGGGGGTTAGAGAGGACTTATCACTGTAGTTGGAATCCTTGAGAAACTAAAGAACTAAATTCTACCAGTCAGTCACTCCACACTTTTGCAAAGAGGACCCTGTAAGAAGCAAGTTGGCAGAGTCTCAAATTGGGACCCAGGACGGAAACTGGGGAAAAAGTTCCCAGAACCCACAACAGGGGCTTTCATTTAATGACTGTCTGCCTTTCAGTCACTGTGCCTGTTTCCCACCTGCCTGCACTGTCCTGGGTTCCAAACACATTTCCCCCGGTCTGCTAGGCATGAGATGTGACCCGTGACAGCACTGGCCGCACAAAGCTATTCCTGCATCAGGATCAGCCTGCAGTACCCGGAAGCTCCAGCATCCCAGACTGACCTAAGCACATGAGCCGCGGGAAAGAGACTGGAGCCCTCCTAGGCACGAAAAGAGTGAAGAAGAGAGTTTGCAAACTGAGACCATCCACTGTTACCTGTGGAAGGAGTCTTGCAGAGTAACTCAGTGTGTGTGAAGAGACTTGGACAGGAGTGGACAGAGCCGTTGAGACAGGAAGAGATCCGCTAAGAAAAAGTACTGGAGAGAGGGAGGGAAGCAAGGGGAGAAAGAGAAACAGAATCCCAGCTAAGCAGGAATCTCCGGGCTTACCTGACAGCCGGCACAAGGTGGCTGGGAGCAGAGGAAGGAGCAGCAGCAGTAGCTTTGGCGGCAGGCGACTGCACTCTGGCAGAAGTGGTGGAGACACTTGAATGCCTCTGAATCCTCCCAGCATGAGCAGCTGCTTTTATTCCCGCTGCTGTGGGTCTAGGGGGGTTCCAGGAGCTCCGGGCAACCAATGAGGGGAAGGATGTGAGCCCCAGAAGGATTGTGTCACCACTTGCGTCCAGAACATGGAGCATCCAGAAGTACCACCCCACTTGTATTTGCATTGAGGTCATTGATGGCGGGGGTGGGAGGGGGGCACAGAGGGGGGTTGGTGAGGACAAACGAAAAACACAGGAAAAGTAAGTTGGAATTTGAGGACAATTTGACGTCACAGTTAACTTTACCTGTTTGCTTTCAAGGATTTTGAACAAGCACGCGTCCCACTCCATCCCCAGCCGTGCTATCCTGTAGAATAGAATCCAGCATTACAGAGAACACTGACCCCCCTAGATTTGACTATAGACCCCCGTCCAAGAGAATTTCAGGGATAATGCGCAGCAGAGGTGATGATTCTGTGCCCAAGCGGAGTCGGATTCAGGCAGCAGGAAGCATGCACAGCAGAGCAGGGCATGTGGAGAGGAAAGGATAGAAGTCCAGGAACTTTGTCAGATTTCAACTCTGCTCTGGCTATAACTTTGCCAGGTGGTAGGATTGTGGGCTAGAAACTAGTAAAGTCTCAACATACTTATCTCTGAAATGGGAATCATATTCCAGTCTTGAGGGAATGATATCATTACTAACCATGTACCTGTTCTCTACCCAGTTAGGGATCTGGAAGAGCTTACCAGGGAAGTTCATAGAAGATTCCGTGGGATCTCGATACACTTTCCCAATCAACACCCTCCGCAGCTACCTGGAGTCAGGCTGGGTGGTCCTTCACTGGGTAAGGAGGGGCTGGATACCCCGCTGAGCCTGAGCAGGGAAGTGCAAGGCTTAGATGCCTCCCAGCTTCCAAGCGGACTTCTAGCCCCACGCCTCCTCCCCCAACATTCATCACCTAATGCTCACCCTCCTTCCCCAACCATTTGCCCAGCTGCCCCTTGCTTCCGGCTGCTGTTTGCCAAGATGTTCCAGTGACCCTGCACCCTCATCTACTGCAATTCAGTCCTCTGCTAGAAAGCCCGCCAAGCTTGATGGTGCTGAAGAGTCCTGCGGGAGTGTAATCCCATGCGGGCTTCTGTCTACTCTTGCACACCCACAAACTCAGCACTGACTCCAAACAAGTGCGCGCTCCCTCACCGCAGGCACTCACAAAATGACCCTGGTGCACCGGGGCATCCAGGTGATGCTCACAGTCCAGCAGCAAGCTCACAGCACACAGCAGCAGGAATACGTCCTGCGTCCATGACTCTCAGGAATAAACGTGCTCTGTAAAGCCCGATTGCCCAGCACCTCGACACTCCTACACCCTGCTCAACAGGTTTCTGGATCTCTCTGTTGGAGCGACTGCTCTAAGCCTTCCGGGAAGGTCCGAGGTCCTGACTTGTCCTCAGCAGGTAAAACGCAGAGAAAGACGCTTCTCACTGTACACAGGATCACTGGGTCTGAGCGCACAGCACATGATCCACGCAGCCTGTAGAGACCCTCCAGCGCCGCAAGCACTGCAGCGGCATTGCGGAGCGGGGGGAAAAAACACAGATCCCAGGTAGCTTCTTTTCTCGGGGAGAACTGATACTAGCTGAAATGAGACATGAGTGACCGAGCCACAGGTTTACACCCAGACCTCAGTGTCAAGCCTCATTCCATTCGACACGCCTGCCTCGCGGCACATCTCTTCCCCTGCAGGTTGGTGCTCTCAGGGTTCAGGACATCTAACTTCCAAGATGCCCTTATTCCTATTTTCTGCTTCTTAAACCCAGGGGTGGCACTGATGCAAGGGAATAAAATCTTGGGGCAGGGAAACTGGGTGTCTGAAACTAGCTCTCCTCTGGCAGGGTTGCAGCGGTAGGGGCTAACCAGTCGGAAGCGGGCGAGTGCGATTGGGCACAGAGCCGGGAAAGGGAAGATGTGCAAGGGAAGGATTCAGGATGGCGGACCGCGGGCTCCTTCTATCCTGGTGTCTAGAAGCAGAAATCATGGGCTGAGACCCAGACAGGGATTTGGGGGCTCGATCCCAAGACCAAATTGACGACCGCGGCAATGCAGATATTTTGCAGCATTTAAGTGGGCTCTGCCACCTAAGACTGTTGTAGGCAAGGCTTTAAAACTCAGGTGGGAAACAGTTTTGCCAAAATGACTCCCCAAACCCGAGGTTTCTGATCTGAAGTCATTTCTAAGTAGGGGTGTCCTTGGATTGCCTTTTCCTATTGAGAGAACCATTGCCTTCACCAGTGCAATGGTGATGCAAAATGGTTCAGAAAGGAGGACTTCAAAAGCCAAATTTATAACGCTGGGACTATGTGGGCTCAGAACTCTACTCCTGGCTTCCACGTGTCCTATCAGCCTTCCAAGCTCACATTCATTCCCCACTCTTGAAATCTTCAGGGTCTGCTCCCAGAGGCTGCAAATGCAGCCTCCAGCAACTCCAGCTTTTCTTGAAAAGTCAGTCTGTCCAGATAGAGAGGGATTAAGATTAACTCATCCATCAAGTACTCTGAATTTCTAAGGTATGCTGATGCTGAGTTGAGGGCAAGGTTCAAATACAAATTGACAGACAAAAACCCCAAGTCCTTTCTTTGAAACACAGAGTGTGTTGCACACCAGGTGGCACTCACCCAGTGTTTGTTAAATAATGGAAATTCATTTACTGTGGCAGATTTACCAGCCAGTCTCCACGCTATTATAGGACTCTAATCCCAGTCAGCAGAGAAACCAGACCTACTTAGGTAGCACAGCTTTCAAATGATTTCAAAATTGTGAGCTCACATATTTCAGAGACATTTTATTTAGCATGCAGAATTGGTTTCCCCATCAAAGTTTCCAGGAATGAGACAAGGAAAGCAAGGTTAACCCTAAGGGGTTTTTTGGTTGTTGTTTTTTGGGTTTTTTTTTAAAGTCTAGAGTCCCTTACTATGAGACATAAAACCATTCTCCTCTGAGCCCATCTCTGCTTTGACAAGTGAACTCTTGGTGCAGAGCCTGTGCTCTCAAGGTATGGGCTTCTTTACTTGCAGTACGTGGGCTCAGTAGTTTGGCTGTGCGGACTTAGTTGTTACAACAGCGTGGGATCTTCCCAGACCAGAAAACGAACTGGTGTCCCTTGCATTGCAAGGTTGATTCTTAACCACTGGTCCACCAGACCAGGAAGCCCTCTTGGCTTCTTCTAATAGGCATTCTAACAGGTGTGATGTGATATTCACTGTTGGTTTTGATTTGCATTTCTCTGATTAGAATTTCTGAGCACCTTTTCGTGTACTTATTAGGCATCTGTATTTCTTCTTTGGAAAAATATCTATTCAGATCTTCTCCCCCTCCCCTTTTATTTGCTATTGAGTTTGTGAGGCTTTATAGATTTTTGGATATTAATCCCTATTCAATATATAATTTACAAATATTTTCTTTCTTTTAGTAGGTTGTCTCTTCATTTTATTCATGATTTCCCTTGCTATGCAGAAGCTTTTTAGTTTAATGTAGTCCCATTTGTTTAATTTTGCTTTTGTTTCCCTTGCCTGGGAATATCTAGAAAGATATTGCTAAGATCAATGTCAAGTTTACTGAGTATGTTTTCTTCTAGGAGTTTTATGGTTTCCGGTGGGAATCTTATTCCAGATCTTGGAGGGAAAGCTTTGAGTTTTTCATCAATGTTAGTATAGTAACACTATACTCAATGTTACTGTTGGATTTTTCATACATAGCTTTAATTATGTAGAGGCACTTTCCTTCTGTTCCTAGTTGAAAGTTTTTTATCATGAAAGGGTGTTCAAGTTTTTCAGATACATTTTCTGTATCATTGAAGATAATCATGTGCATTTTATTCCAATCATTCTTTTACTGTGGAGTAACTAATTCATCAATTTTCATATTTCAAATCATTCTTGCATTCCAGGAATTATTCTCATTTGGTTATGTTATAGTCTTTTTATGTGCTGCTGAATTCAATTTCTGGTATTTTGTTGAGGATTTCTATGTCCACGATCATGAGGGATATTGGATGCTAGGGTTTTTGTTTTGCTTTGCTTTTTTCATTGCAGAATCTGACTTTGGTATCAGGATAATGTTGGCCTTGTAGGATAGGTTAGGATGTGGCACTTTCTCTTTAAGTTTTTGGAAATTTTTGAGTAGCATTGGTATTAGTTTTCTTTAAGTGTTTGTAGTATTCATCAGTGAAGCCTTCAGATCCAGAGTTTCTCTTTACTAGAAGATTTTTGTTTACTGATTCAATCTCCTTGCTAGTTATATGTGTATTTGGATTATCTATTTCTTCAAGATTTAGTCTTGGTAGATTTTGTGTTTCTAGGAATTTGTCCAGTTCATCTAGGTTAGCCAACTTGTTGCTATACAGTTTTTCACAGTATTCACTTATTATTTTTTTATTACTATAAAATTGGTGGTAATTAATGTGGTATTGTTTCTGATTTAGTAATTTAGTCTTCTTTTTTTCCCCTTAGTCCATCTAGCTAAAACTTTGTTAATTTTGTCAATGTGTTTGAAGAACCAGTTTTGTATTCATTGGTTTTCTCCACTGTTTATCTAAGCTCCACTGCTTCATCTCTGCTGTAATGTAATATTTCATTCCTTCTGATAGTTTTGAATTCAGTTGTTCTTTGTTTTCTAGTTTCTTAAGTTGCAAAGGTAGGTTGTTGATTTCAGATCTTTCTTGATTTTTAACATAAGCATTTGAGGCTGTAATTTTCCCCGTTAGCACTACCTTCACAGCATCGCATAAGTTTTGGTGTATTGAATTTTCATTTTCATTCATCTGTAAGCATTTTCTGACTTCTCTTATTTCTCTGATCCATTGTTTGTTTCAAAGTGTAGCTTCATTTCTACAAGTTCTGATGTTTTTCTGTTACTGATTTCTAACTTTACCTGTTGTGACTGGTGAAGGTACTTTTTATGATATCTATCTTTTTAGTTGATTGTGATTTAATTGGTGGCCTAACAAATGGTCTATCCTAGAAAATGTCCAGGTGAGAAGAATGGGAAGAATATGTATGCTATTATTTTTTGGTAAAGTGTTCCATAGGTGTCTATTAGATCTAGTTGGTTTACAGTGTTAAGTAATCTATTTCTTTATCTTCTGTTTGGTTGTTCTATCCATTATTGGGAGTAGGGTATTGAAGTCTTCAGCTACTATTGAAGAACTGCCTATTTCTACCATCAATTCTGTCAGCTTTTGCTTCATGTAGTTTGCATCTGTTAGTGCATGTGAAAATTTTTACAGTTAATATACTTTCTTGCTGTATTGAGCCTTTTATTACTATAGAATGTCCTTCTTTTTCTCTTGTAACTTTTTTTAATTTAAGGTCTATTTTATCTGAAAATTCAAAGTCAATTCATGACAAAAACTCTTACCAATGTGAATATGGAGAGAACATCTCACAACATAGTAAAAGCTATTTATGACAAACCCACAGTCAATATAATACTTAATGGTGAAAAGCTGAAAGCCTTCCCACTAAAATCTGGAATAAGCCAAGGATTCCCACTCTCACCTTTTCTATTAGCATAGTATTGGAAGTCCTAGCCACAATAATCAGACAAGAAAAAGAAATAAATAGTATTCAGATTGGAAGGGAAGAGGTAAAATTGTAATTTATGCAGATGACATGCTACTATATATATATATAGAAAGTCCTAAAGAATCTACACAAAAACTATTAGAACTGATAAACTAATTCAGCAAAGTAGCAGGGTATAAGATTAACATACAGAAATTGATTGCATTTCTTTAACAATGAAATATCAAAAAGGGAATGTAAAACAACAAAATACCTTTTAGAATCCTCTTGCACTGTTGATGGAAATATAAATTGATACAGCCACTAATGGAAGACAGTATGGAGATTTCTTTAAAAAAAAAAAAACTAGAAATAAAACTACCATACAACCCAGCAATGCCACTTTAAGGCATATACCCTGAGGAAATCAAAATTGAAAAAGACACATGGACCCCAATATTCATTGCAGCACTATTTACAATAGCTAGGAAATGCAAGCAACCTAGATGTCCATTGACAGATGAATGGATAAAGAAGCTGTGGTACATATATAAAATAGAATACTACTCAGCCATAAAAAGAAACACATTGGAGTCAGTTCTAATGAAGTGGATGAGCCTACAACCTATTATACAAAGTGAAGTAAGTCAGAAATAGTAAAACAAATATCATATACTAACACATATATGTGGAATCTAGAAAGATGGTACTGATGAACTATTTGCCAGACAGCAATGGAGATGCAGACATGGAGAACAGACTTATGGATACAGGTAGAGGGAAGAAAGGAGAGGGTGATATGAATGGAGAGAGGAGCATGGACGCATATACGCTACAATACGTAAAATAGATAACCAATGGAAATTTGCCGTATGACTCAGCAAACTCAAACTAAGGCTCTGTAACAACCTAGAGGGGTAGGAAGAGGTAGGGGGTAGCAGGGAGGTTAAGAGGGAGGGGACATATGTATGTGCATGCACGCATGCTACGTTGCTTTAGGCATGTCTGACTCTTTGTGACCCTATGGGACCCAATAAAGACTTTAAAGACTTTAAAAATTATTTACATCCAAAAAAAATCTTAAAAGAAGAAAAAACAGTGTGATGTTGGCATAAAAATAGACGTATGGATGAACGGAACAGAATAGGGAGTCCAGAAATAAGCCCACACACCTACAGTAAATTATCTTCGACAAAAGAAGCAAGAATATACAATTGGAAAAAGAAAGTCTATTCAGCAAGTAGTACTGGGAAAGTTTGACAGATACCTGCATGTAAACCAATGGAATTAACACCCTCTCGCTATACACAAAAATAAACTCAAAATAGCTTAAAGACTTAAACATAAGACAGGACACCATAAAACTAAAAGAGAGCATAGGCAAAACATTATCTGACATAATATGTGCTAATGTTTCCTTAGGTCAGTTTCCCAAGGCAATAGAAAAAAAAAAAAAAAGAAATTAAAACAAAAATAAATCAGACCTAATCAAACTTGCCAGCTTTTGCACAGCAAAGGAAACCATAAACTGTCTGTTTTCAAAAAGACAATTTATGGAATGGGAGAAAATATTTGCAACCAATCTGCCTGACAAGGGCTTAATTTCCAAACTATACAAACAGCTCATACAACTCAACAGCAACAGTAAAAAAAGACCCAATCAAAAAATGGGTAGGATACCTAAACAGACATTTCTCCAAAGAAGAAATACAGAGGCCAATTGGCACATGAAAACTTGGTCAATGTCATTAATTATTAAAGAAATGCAAATCAGAACTGCAATGAAGTACCACTTCATATCAGTCAAAATGGCCATCATTAAAAACTCTACAAGGAATTCCTTGGTGGGCCAGTGATTAAGACTCCACACTCTCACTGCCAGGGTCCTGAGTTCAATCCCTGGTCAGGGAACTAAGATCCCACAAGTTGTGCAGCACAGCCAAATAAATAAAAATGAAAACTCTACAAATAACAAATGTTGGAGAGGATGTGGGAAAAAAGGGAGCCCTCCTACACTGTTGGTGGGAATGTAAGTTGGTAGAGCCACTGTGGAAACAGTATGGAGGTTCCTCAGAAAACCAAACCAAAAACAGAATTACCATGTGATCCAGCAATCTTACTCCTCCTCACACAAAACTGTAAGTCAAAAAGATGCATGCACCCAGATGTTCATAGCAGCACTGTTCACAAAACATGGAGATACCTAAATGTCCATCAATAGATGAATGGATGAAGAAGATGTGGTACATATATACAATGGACTGCTACTCAATCATAAAAAAGAATAGAATAGGGGCTTCCCTTGTGGTTCAGTGGTAAAGAATATGTCTGCCAATGCAGGAGACCCTGGTTCAATCCCTGATCTGGAAAGATCCTACATACCACAGGGCAATTAAGCCTGAGCTTTGGAGCCTGAGAGCTGCAGGTACTGAAGCCTGTGTACCCTAGAGCCCATGCTCCACAAAAGAAGCCACCGTGATGAGAAGCCCATTCACAACTATAGAAAAGCCTGCCCAGCAATATAGACTCAGCCAAAAATAAATAGTTTTTTTAAAAAAATAAAGAATAAAAAAGAATAAAATAATGCCATTTGCAGCATCATGGGTGTGACTAGAGATTATCACACTAAGTGAGGCAAGTCAGAAAGACAGACAAATACTATATGATATCGCTTATATGTAGAATTTAAAATATGACACAGATGAACCTATATACAAAACAAAAACAGACTCATGGACATAGAGAATGCACTTATGGTTGCCAAGCGGGGAGGGTTTGGGAGGGATGCAGTGGGAGCTTTAGCAGATGTAAGCTTTTATATATGGAATGGATTAACAACAAGGTCTTACTGTATAGCACAGAGAACCATATTCAATATCTTATGATAAACCATAATGGAGAATATTTTTAAAAGAATATGTGTGTGTGTGTGTGTATAACAATTACTTTGCCATACAGCAGAAATTAACATAAAAAGGGAAAAAAAATCATTGAAGAAAAGCATACTGAAATAAAAGGCAACTTGAAATCATATATTGAAAGAATGTACAGAGTACCCTGGAAAATGTACCCAGAATGATTGACTCCAAGGTATATTCTAATAAAATAATGAGAATTTAAAGAGAAAGAGGGATCGGGTGGAGAGGGAGGTGGGAGGGGGCACTGGGATGGGGAATACATGTAAAGCCATGGCTGATTCATGTCAATGTATGGCAAAAACCACTACAATATTGTAAAGTAATTAGCCTCCAACTAATAAAAAAATTTAAAAAAAAAAATATAAGCTCAATTATAAAAGTTTTAGGAGTCTCTTTCACCTAGACATTTAAAAATTGTCCTGGCAGACTCATCATAGGGGCAGAGGTTGGGGGTACCAACAAGTGAGTGTCTCATGGGCTCCTGTCAGTTCTTGGCTTGAGTCCTACATGCTCAGTCCACAGTGTTCTCCCTGTGCAGAGTAAGGCAACCAACACAAAATCCCTCCTTGGTACATTCCATTATGTGTACTCATGTGTGTTTTTCCTAACAATGGAGGAGAGTGAGGGCCTGTAACAGGACAACCCAATTCTTTTTTTTTAATTGGAGGCTAATTACTTTACAATATTGTGATGGTTTTTGCCATACACTGACATGAATCAGCCCTGGGTGGACATGTGTACTCCCATACCACCCTGAATGTGCCTCATCTCGTCTGGTCTCAGAAGCTAAGCAGGGTCAGGCCTGGTTAGTACTTGGATGGGAGGACAACCCAATTCTTGATCTCAGTGATAAAATTATACATGAGAATACACTGCATTCTTAGGTGGTAAGAAATGGAACATCAGGTGAGGACTCTGTTTCCTGTTGGATAACCGTAACCACAGGCAGCAGTAAGCCAGGGGTAAAACTGTTAGAAATCATTTATACGTTAAGATCTGATGTGCCCTTCCAGCACTGAGAGAAAGACGAGTTTCTCTCACTAATGGATGAAGTTCCATTATTAGACATTCATTCCTTTGGCTTAAGCTTTACCCTTAGCACTTTGGAAATATTTAAAGCACTTGGCTGTTTTCATGGAAATTCTCAGGATCCTTTCAAGCTGCCTACTAACTAGGAAAACTAAAGCCTAACTGTTCCCATACTTCCTTAAAGCAACTGTCTTAGACGATTATTTTTTTTCCAATTACATTTCTCATGTGAGAAAAGAAAAACAGAGTTGGACAGATCTGTATTTCTGCTCTTCTGTTTTCTGCTGATGAGCAGTCAAGAAACCAGGTGTTCGACAGCAGGGCCCAACATTTCATGACTGTGGAAAGGTGAGTGAAAGTCGCTCAGTCGTATCCGACCCTTTGCGACCCTATAGACTATACAGTCCATGGAATTCTCCAGGTCTTTCCCTTCTGGAGTGGGTGGCCTTTCCCTTCTCCAAGGTAGCTGTGGCAACACCAGGGGCAGTGTTCCAATCCCTGGATCTCAGGCTTCATGGGATTTTCTTCCTGTCTACAGTTCAAGTGTGCGGACTTCTGAGTCCCCATCTTTTGGTTATGGTAACTGTAGCATCTTCCAGAACTACATACATTATTTTTTAACATCTAGTTCCCTATATGAAATCCCTTTCTGTTAAAATACCTAAAGTAGCTTCTATTTCAAAAACTGAATTGGGACTGTCACATGTGAGTAAGCAGCTTAGTGGAAAATGGATAAAGGATCGTGGGGCAATAAACCTCCTAGTAAGGGTATGAGCTTCAAAACTTGAGAAAACAAAGCTCATGGAAAACCAGTCCCATTGAAAACTGGACTGAAGGATGCCTTCCCTGAAAATGGCTTCTCTCAGAAGAACTCACCAGTAAGTCAGGCTGGGGTCTCCACACACACACACAAAATAAATAGTTATAATCCGTGTCTCTCAACTAACCTCCAAGGAAATCTCATCACCACTGTAGTGTCCCTCATTTGTTCTTTGTTGTTCTATGTCCACCTCCTTAACTCCCCTTCTCATTTTAGTAAAATTAAAGAATAAGACTGAAGTGTTCCTCACAACTATTTTCATTAGATACTACTATTTTCTAGACTTAGGAAAAAGTCAAGTCACTAGAATGACTTACAGAATATGATCTATATATGATCTAATATCTACATATGATCAAAATTTACCCTGTACCTCTTAAGACTGTAGAGAAGTCAAATTAACAGAAGAGGGCTTGTTGAAACATTTAATGCTGAAGTACACCATAGAGGTAAGAATAACATTTCTAACAACCTCCACCTCATCCTGCTGTCACCTGCAGGACCTGAAATCTATCTTCCTATAGAGAGAGCAAAAAGGATTTCACAGCCTAATTTTGGCCCAGTGAAAACTCCTTAACTTCTGAGGCAAAAGAAACAAGTTGTCTCAGATTGACCACAAGACAAAGCAGAAAAAAAACAACAATTCTCTAACCTGTGATCTCTGAGTCTTTGGGATCTTCTATGAACCCATTCTTCACATTCTTATTTTAACTTATTTTCTTATTTCTTATTTTAATTGGAGGTTTGCTGTGGTTGGTGCTTATTGGTGCTGAAGAGAAGTTAGGCATTGATTTCTTAAGTGCGTGTGACTACTGCTTACTGCTTAAAGTGTGCTAAGGACAACTGACCCAGGGCTGAAGGGTTTCCAAAGGACATATAAAATCCTTTTGGTCTTTGATGCCAAAATTTGACTTTGAATTACAGAAATCAATACAAGACTGACATCAGAAAGTTAGCTGATATCACACCAGCTACAAGGATATTTGCCTGGAAAGAGAAACACAGTTTCTACTCATGTCCTCAGAGCACTATTATCCAGGGATGCAGCCTGAATCACTGAGTCTTTTCCACATCACAGACTTTGTCTTCACTACAACGGTGGCTCCTGAGAGAAACTACAAAATGCCCACTTGTCAGGTGTCCCCTGCCTGACGACCTCCGTTAAACCAGACAAGGCTGAGAAGAGACCAAGAAGATAGCCTCTGGAAGACTGAAACAGGCATCACAACAATTCATTATTGCCATCCTGATCACTACTAAGTTCTCACTCAATGTCTGTAGGCTCTTCACTCACACCCAGCTCTAACTTGCTTGGCTGTTGTTACAAAAGACCAGGAGGAGGATTCTGAGAAGGTAGCAGAGTAGGAAGTACCAGGTCTCTGTCTCCCCACGGTGCCAACAACTGTGCTGGTAAACCTGTCTAATGTAATTACTTTGGAACTCTGGAGTCTGTTGAAGGCTTGCAACTTCAAAGGGAAGACTTGGACTAAAAACTGCAGTTTATGTTAGCCAATTCCATATCAACAAGTCACAGCCCACCAATCTACCATCCCCAATCTATGTGGCAGTCACCTGTGCATGTGTTCCTGAAGTGAGCTGCAAACAGCTTACGGCAGCCAGAGTGGACCAAAAGGACCCTGTTCTGCAAGTATCAGGGAACTGTGCTCTGACTGCTGATCACTGGTTTTTATCACAGAGGTTGAGGCAAGGAGGAGGATCTGAGGGGCATTTTTGCACCTCCTCTCATCCTTGCAAGCCTTACTCCTCTGCCTGTTATGACGTCCAAGGAACTTAAAGGGCCAGCGTGCATTTTCTCTCCTGTTCAATTTTCTCTTTTTCCTATAGGAAAGCAGATTAAAGACTAAGCCACTCAAAATGACTGCATATACAAGGGAAATTAGAAAGTGACCACACAGACACAGAGGGAAAATTCAGAAGACATCTGAGAAGACTTTAAGTATACACATTGGGTTGATTCTCAGGAAAGAAACCAACGTCTTGGGGCACAAAGTGTATAAAGATGTGATTTTTGACATCAACCAACTGAAAAGGATGGGGAGAGAGATGTAATGTAATGGAGTTAAAGGGGTTTTTTTGTTTATATTTTTTAAAAAATTTGGCCATGCTGCACAGTATACAGGATCTTAGTTCAATGATCACGAATGGAACCTGTGCTCCCTGCAGTAGAGGTGTGGAGTCGCAACCACTGGACCACCAGGGAAGTCCCTGGAGCTGAGTTTTTTGTATGTTATTGAAGTTTAGCAGGTATAGATTGAAATTAGAGTGTATAACTTTCGGGCATTAAATGTGATCCCTATGCCAGTGACAAGGAAAATAGCTATAGAATTACAAAAAGGAAATGAGAAATGTATTTAAGCATATATTACAAAAAATCAACTGAACACAAAAGAAGGCAGTAATGCAGGACGTGAGGGACAGAAAAGCTATTAGGCATTTAGAAAACAAATAGCAGAATGGAGGTTTAATTAAACATAAGTGGATTAAGCTCTCTGGTTAAAAGACAAAGATCAGCAAAATGGATAAAAACACATGGTTAACCTATATATTCCAAAGAATCCCTTTTGATCCAAAGACACAAATGTATTAAAACTAAAAGCATTAGAAAAAGGATACTCTATGCAAATAGTAACCAAAAGAGAGCAAAACTGGCTATACTAATATCAGAAAAAATAGACTTTATTTTTATTGAAATATAGTTGATTTACAATGTGCTAATTTCTGCTGCACAGCAAAGTTATTCTGTTTATATATATATTCTTTTTAAAAATATTCTTTTCCATTATGGTTTATCATAGTATATTGAATATAGTTCTCTGTGCTATACGGTAGGATCTTGTTGTTTATCCATTCTGTATATAAAAGCGTACATCTGCTAACCCCAATCGCCTACTCCATCCCTCCCTCCATTCCCTTTGAGTTTCTGTTTCATAGATAGTTTCATTTGTGTTGTATTTATATTTCACATACAAATGATACCAAATGGTATTCATCTTTCTCTTTCTGACCCACTTAGTATGACAATCTCTAGTTGCATCCATGTTGCTCGCTGAAAATGGCATTATTTCATTCTTTTTATGGGTGGGTGAAAATTCCACTGTATTTATACATAACACATCTTTGTTAATTCATCAGTTGATGGACATTTAGTTTGTTTCCATGTCTTGGCTATTCTGAATAGTGCCGCTATGAATATAGGGGTGCATGTATCTTTCTGAATTGTACTTTTGTCCAGGTATATGCCCAGGAGTGGAACTGCTGGATCATATGGTAATTCTGTTTTCAATTTTCTGAGGAACCTCCATACTGTTTTCACAGTGTCTATACAAACATACATTCCCACCAACAGTGTAGGAGGCTTCCCATTTCTTCATATCCTCTTCAGCATTTATGATCTGTAGACTTTTTAATGATGGCCATTCTGACCAGTGTGAAGTAGTACCTCTTTGTGGTTTGATTTGAATTTCTTTAATAATTAGTGATGGTGAGCAAATTTTCATGTGCTTATTGGCCATCTGTGTTTCTTTAGAGAAATGTCTATTTAGGTCTTCTGCTCATTTTTCAATTGGATTGTTTGATTATTTTTTATTAGTAGTATTTGTTCTGTTCTCTTCAGTTGCTTTGACTTTCTTCAGGAATTTACACACACACACACAGAGACACATACTTTGCAGATATTTAATGTTACTTTCTCTTAAATCCTTTTTAATTTCTTTCATATTTTTTTTAATTTTTTAAAAATTTCTTTCATATTTTTAAGTTAAAATTTTCTTCCCTTTCATTGTATGTTTCTCTTTATGTTACTACCTATGCTATTTATTAACTAATGTATTACTTTTACTTCATTCTTCATTTCTAAAGTGTTATTTCTTTTTTTCCCTACCTTTCCTGTTTTATAAGCTGCATTATCAAATATTCCTGTTTTCTTTTTTCCAATAATATTATGTCTGACTTGTTTTTTATTATAATTTAAGTTGTTTTTTAATATATTCTCTCATTTTCTTAATTTCATTCATCTTGTTTATTTAAAATAGTAGATATAGTTTTCCTTTATTTGTGGATCTGTCATTCTGGTTTTTTTTCATTGCTTGAAAGAATGTTACTCTGCTACTAATTTTCCTATTTTTCTGATAGTAGTTTTGAGTAGGTTTGACCACTTTTTTTTCCTGTTACTTATATATTAATGAGATGAGTTTTCCTCCCTAGAAGGGAGGACAGTCAGTGCAGATTTCCTAGCTTCAGGATTCTGGAGCTCCCTCTTCTGTCATTTATTTGAATTGTTTTTTAAAAAAACCCACTGTGCTTTGTGAAATGGGCTGTCTCCTTTCCCCTTTCCTTTCCTGTGCCCCTATTGTTCATGCTCAGTATGAGAGCTCTGTCCTAGAAGCGAGTCTTGAGTCCAGCATTGAGGTCACCCCAGCACTCTCTGATTTAACGAGGTCCCCTTGCACTCACCTGCAACTGTAGTCTACAAAGTGCCTCCCAGTTTGGACTGATGTTCTCTGGGAAATATATGTGCAAAACATATGAAGACAAAGAATTTCTAGTAATATCCAAATCATACATATCAATATGGAAAAGAAAACTACCCATATGTGCCAAGGTTAAAAACCGGCAGTCTATAGAGGAGAAAACCTGAATGTCAAATAAACATGAAAGGATGCTTCATCTCACTAGCAATTGAAAGTGCTAATTAAAACATGAAAATAGAGTTTCATCTGATTCAGTGTTGAATGCATGACAATAAGCTAATATAATAATGACCAAAAAAAAAAATTCAAATCTCAGATTCTGCTAAAGAACAACCATCACCTTGTGGGTATTCTGAAAAAAGAAAGGAAAAAACATCTGATAAGAAGAGAAAAATTACATCTCTGTTGCTTTCTCTCTGGTCTGTGGACTTTTGCTTATACTTCCCATATCCTAGAATATTCTCTATCCACTTCTTTATCTAGTTAATTCCTACTTATCTCTTAGGTCTTATGTTAATTGTCATCAGTTTTAAGAAAACATCTGACTCCCCATAGACTAAGACAGATGCCCCTGCTATGTCAGTTTCTGGCATTTTATACTTTCTCCACCATAGAATTTTTCAAACATTATTGTGACAGTCAGTTTTACGTGTCACCTTGGCTAGGTTATAGTGCTGTTATTCAATCAAACCCTAATTGAGGTGTTGCTGTGGAGACAGTTTATAGATTTGGTTCACATCTATAATTAGTTGACTTTATGTAAAAGAGATTATCTTCCATAATTATGGTACACCTGTTCCAAGTAGTTGAAAGGCTTTAAGAACAGAGCCTGGGGTATCCTGAGGAATAAAATTCTGCCTGTGAATTGCAGTGTCACCTTGAGAATGTCCAGCCTTCCTTTCTTTCTTTTTTTTTTTTTTAAATTTATTTTTTAACTGAAGGATAATTGCTTTACAAAATTTTGTTTGTTTCTGCCAAACCTCAACATGAATCAGCCATAGGTATACTTATGTCCCCTCCCTCTTGAGTCTCGCTCCCATCTCCCTCCCCATCCCGCCCCTCTAGGTTGATACTGAGCCCCTGTTTGAGTTCCCGGAGTCTTACAACAAATTCCCACTGGCTGTCTATTTTACAAATGGTAGTGTAAGTGTCCATGTTACTCTCTCCACACAGCGCACCATCTCCTTCCTCCCTCTTCCCTGTGTCCATAAGCCTGTTCTGTCTGTGTCTCCACTGCTTCCCTGCTAATAAATTCATCAGTATCATCTATCTAGATTCCACATATATGTGTTAGTATATGATATTTATCTTCCCCTTTCTGACTTACTTCACTCTGTATAACAGGCTCTACATTCATCCACCTCATTAGAACTGATTCAAATGCCAGCCTTCCTTTCTTGACTACCTACTCACCCTTGGAATTTTGGACTTGACTAGCCAACCCTCCCAATTGTACAAGGCAATTCCTTGGCATGAATCTTTCAACCTACCCTATTTCTCTATGTTTATATATATTATTTATATATATACACAGACTATATAGCTTATACACATATATATAGTATATACACATACTATATATGTACATATACACATATATTCACACATTTATACACACACATTATATATACACACATATATATATACAGAAATATATATTAATATATATGTATCTCCTGCTAGTTCTGTTTCTCTTGTGAGACACTACCTAGTACAATTACTATATCAAATTAAATAATTATCTTTCTTTCCCATCAGACTATAAGCACCATTGAAACAGGAATGGTGTCTGTCTTATTTACTTTTATGTTTCTACTGCCTAGAATGTAATAGATGCTCAAAATATTACTGAGTGATTAAATGAGGCCCAATAAAAAAAAAATCTTCAAAACAGCTATAGGGAACCCTCCTTAATACACTATAAAATTGAAGAAGGAAGGAGCTAAAAGACATCTATGTGTTTGTAAAAAATCCTAACAAATCCCAAATAGTAACAGTTAAGTCTTTGGGAAAAATAGCCTTTTCATAAGTCACTAGAGTATTTTTCCAGTCTTCAAGGTTGTAGCAAACACTGAAAGAAAACTGATTCTAGGATGCAGTCATTTCTGTACTAAAAATGAAGGTTGAGCCAAACACTACTGGTGTAGTTCAGGGGTAATAAACTGTAATATTTAAAGGAAGTGCAAATATATCTATGGCCTATAAGAATGTACTCAAAGACTTTTATTCCATTTTTAAATCCAGTGAAATAAGAAAATAGAGTTCCATCTGATTCAGTTCAAGAGACATTACAAAAACCCAATATGACAACAGCAAAAGAGTATGTCAGAATGTCGGCTTCTATTAAAGAACAGATATTACCTTGTACATTTTTTTTAAGCCAGAACAAAATCTGATGACAAGGGAGAATGACATCAAAACTTTTACAAAGTGCTAAAGATCGAAGTTTTAAAAAAGAAAAACTCCTCAACAGTGCTATAAACCTATGTTTAAAAAACAAAAAAATATTGAAGGCTCATTACATCAGTATCATCAGAGTACTGATAAAGACACTATTCCCAGGCCTCACTCTATGCCAACTGAATCTGAATCTGCAGGGGTGAGTTCTAAGCACTGAATAGTTACTAAGATCCCCAAGTGATTTGATACACAGCCAGTTTGGGGAACAAACTCAAAACTGTCAGTCTTCGTAATATCTCACTAGTCAAATTCAGCTTTCTATAGGAAGCTTTCAACGATTTCTTTTACCTACTAGTAAAATGTCTATGCTTCCTTTTACTAATTTTTTAAATTTAAATTAATTTAAAATTTATTTTAATTGGAGGCTAATTACTTTACAATATTGTGGTGGTTTTTGCCATACTTTCACATGAATCAGTCATGGGTGTACATGTGTTCCCCATCCTGAACCCCCCTCCCACCACCCTCCCCATCCCATCCCTCAGGGTCATCCCAGTACACCAGCCCTGAGCACCCTGTCTCACGCATTGAACCTGGACTGGTGATCTATTTCACATATGATAATATACATGTTTCAATGCTATTCTCTCAAATCATCCCACCCTTGCCTTCTCCCACCGAGTCCAAAAGTCTGTTCTTTGCATCTGTGTCTCTTTTGTTGTCTCTCATATAGGGTCATTGTTACCATCTTTCTAAATTCCATATGTATGCATTAATACACTGTACTGGTGTTTTCCTTTCTGACTTAAATAGGCTCCAGTTTCGTGAAGTCTCTCAGTCATGGCTGACTCTTTGCGACCCCATGGACTGTATTCCCCCAGGCTCCTCCATCCATGGGATTTTTCAGGCAAGAATACTGGAATGGGTTGCCATTTCCTTCTCCAGGGGTTCTTCCCGACTCAGGGATCAAACTTGGGTCTCCCACATTGCAGGCAAACTCTTTACCGTCTGAGCCACCAGGGAATCCCTAATATGGCATCTAATCAGAGTGTGTTACTTGTATTGTAGAACCATCAAATTGAGTTCGGAGAAGGATGGAGAAGAAGCAACACAATACTTTAATTCTCTCCACATTGGATCTTTAGATTCTGCTTAGTTATATTAGTTCAATTATTCTCCCAAAGCAATACATATATTAATATCAAATGCAAATCTGTATATAATCCCTAACCCTGGCCTGAAAGATACCATTTTCAGGGAGGGGATCACAGCTCACTTAGATTGGTTGACTAAATATTTTCTTACTTGTAAGCCTGACATGTAATTCTTGAACCAAAGCTTTAAACAGTTTAATTAACAGTGAGAACCTGGTCTTCCCTGGTGGTCCTGTGGTTAAGAACACTCCTTTCAATGCAGGAGACACGGGTTCAATCCCTGGTCAGGAAACTAAGATCCCACATGCCATGGAGCAACTAAGCCCCACGTGCCACAACTAGAGAAGCCTGTGTACCACAGCAAAGACCCAGAAGAGACAATAAATAAGTAATCAGGTAAAATAAATTATGATGCATCTATGTATGTAATGCTATACAGGCACAAAAAGAAAATAAATACCTAAATGTACTGACCTAATTTAATGTGAAAGATGAAAAACGCACAACTGTGTATAGGATGATCCTATTTGTGCTAAAATATATAATAGATACTTCATTTATATAGTTGTATAAAGAGAAACATTTCTGGAAGGAGAAATTAAGAAATTGTTAACAATGACAACTTTTAGGGTATAGGATTATGAAATTGAATTGGGAACAGTTTCCTTTTCCACATTCTCTGTACTTTTAAATCTTAATTTGAGTTTTATAATAAAAATACTTTCAATGACTAAGAACAATACAGTTTTGCTAAGAGTATCAGAATTACTTTTTGAGTTTTCTTTAAAACGATTTCTTCCCTGAGGGGCGGGTGTAGGTGTTTGAAATACATTTGTCCTCCCTCAGTGATCATACTAATGCATGACAGCCATCACTCATGGAGCCACTGACTCAGACTCCAATGCCTTTAAGGACAGGCAGGCATGACTTTCATCTGAAAAAGTAAGACTCTTAAAAGTAAGCTTTTGATCAAGTTCTGTTTCACCACATGAATCTGAAGAACCATAAATACAAAAATAAAGTAGCCTCTGGTTTTAAATTTGCCACAATACTGCTAAGTGTTCTCAGAATCAACGTGATTACTTACTTCATTTTTCAACTTGCCTAAGAAATAAAATATATTAGCATAGAAACTGGAAAAATTACACATGTTAATAGAGGGAGCAGTTATGACCCCACAGTCATTTACTTCACTGACATAACATGATTCTCAAACTAATCCACTATGTATTGCTCAGGCTAAGGGTAAAATTACTTTGATTATCTAAACACACATCACCTTAGGAGTTAGGGAGTTAGGTTAGTTGGTGAGGGTGCTGGTAGGTAGTGGGGAAGTTGGCAACAGAGAATGAAATTAGCCTCATATTTTCTGTGACTCAGATGGAAATACCACAGGTAATTTGGAACTTAATATTATCAAACCAAGCATCTCAGTATAGATTTGGTGTTTTCATGTTATTATAGTGTGATTCATGGTAGAAAAGTTTTGATTTAGAAAAGTGATTAAACAATCACTGAACATTTTTTCATGAAAAGTGAAAAAAAAATCTCAAAAAATACTAACAAAATATAAAGAAAGTTGCAGCCCTCGCTGAGACTATATTAATTCCCATGATATTGAACTTATAGTCCAAGCTTCTGGCTTTGTCCTCTGAACTCTCAGAGCATATTATTTGGTCAAGAAGTCTGTGTTGAAGTCCTCAGTGACATATTTTGCCTGACAGAGAGGTGAAGGATGTCATTCTTGCTCTCTGAGCTTATGCTTACATCGTTAGTATAGTTCATCTCACATCATGTTATGGGTCATGGTAACTATGTATCAAGGCAAGGCTTAGGTCTTATTAACATTTGTTCATCGTGTCTAGCACAATAATCAGTTTTAATTTCAGCAAGAAATTTTAAAAGCAATTTTCTACCCAAAATATGGTCAGAAGAATAATGAGAAAGATGAGACTAGATAAAAAAGAATCAGGATTGTTGGATGAACAAGGCACCAACATTTCTTGATTGCCCATCATGTGCCACACATCATTCTGGGGGACTTGTATGTGATCCACTGTTTAATCTTCACCCAAATCCTGTAAGGCAGGAAGGAACCTAAGCCTTACAGAGGTTAATGACTTAATCCTTTCCAACCTATCCTTCCCACCAGAGACCAGTAACATAGTCTATTACTAATTGCTTTAAAAGGCTCTCCACTGTTAAGACCCTTAACTAACCTTTCAAGATATATGCAAGCTGGTGCATTTCTAAGCTTCCAGGTTCATTTCTTGTGTCTCTTTCTCCTGCTCTCTTCTCTCTTTGTATGCTGCACTTCCTTCAGTTCCTTGAGCACACACCATACCCTTTTTCTTATCCTGGCCTTGCACAAGCTGTTCTTTCTACCTGGATTGCTTTTCCTTCCTCTATTCTCAAAAAATGTTGAATGAATGAAAGGATATTAGAGAAAGTAGGATCCTACACAAGGGAAAGATGAAGAGCAGTAAAGGGATTAGGGAATTAATCACAAAACTATGATAATAAATGAGTTGAGGTTTAAGCTGATCACAGGTTGCAGCACACCTAGCACCCAGATACTGGTTTTGTCTCTTCACTATTTCCTTCTCTTCCTTCAAGCCTCAGCGTCAGTTGCAATTCCTCTAGAATGCTTTCGTGACCACCAAAGTGTTTAAATCCCTCATGATATGCCCTATAGCTCCATGCACTTCCCTTCTATAATACTCATCATATCAGACTGAAGCGGTTTGAAGGAAGGACCGTGACTTCCTTATTTACTTTTCTATACCTAGCACACAACGTTGTAAACACCACTAGTGATTACTCTCCATATATTTCCATATAACATTTTCCAATAAAATGAAGCAGGGATCCTTGAGAAATAGGTGATTCTGGGACTGGGGCAAGGAAAATACAAGATGAATCTGAAACATTTTGTAGTGCTAGAAAGTAAGGAGATGTTCAAGTCTCTGAAATGTGGGGTGTTCTTAGTGATTCTCATCTATCAGATAGACTATGAAAAGAGAAAATAGTAACTTTCTAACAGAAGAAACTTGGAAGATACCACTCTAACTGTGATCAAGTTAGCATCACCAGTAGTAAGTAGGACTCTCTGATCAAGGACTCCCATTATGATGCAATGAAAAAGGCATCTCTTGGTGTGGAAAAAAGGAACCCTCCTACACTATTGGTGAGAAAGTTTATTAGTGCAGCCACTATAGAGAACAGTATGTAGGTTCCTTAAAAAACTAAAAATAGAGTTACCATATGATCCAGCAACCACACTCCTGGGCATATATCCAGACAAAACTGTAATTTGAAAAGATAGGTACCCCAGTGTTCATTGCAGCACTATTTACAACAGCCAAAACATGGAAGCAACATAAATGTCCTTCAACAGATGAATGGATAAAGAAGAAAGAAGATGTGGTTTGTGTGTGTGTGTGTGTTTGCGTGTGTATATATATATGAATATATATGGGAATATTAACCACCCATAAGAAAGAATAAAATAATGCCATTTGCAGCAACATGAGTGGACATAGAGACTATCATACTAGGTGAAGTAAGTCAGACAGAGACAAATAATCATGTGATATTGCTAATACGTGAAATCTTAAAAGTGATAAAAATGAATTTATTTACAAAACACAAATAGACTCAGATATGGAAAGCAAACTTATGGTTACCAAAGGGAAAGGGGGGATGGAAGGGATAAATTAGGAGTTTGGGATTAACATCTACACACTGCTGCTGCGCTGCTAAGTCACTTCAGTCGTGTCCGACTCTGTGCAACCCCATAGATGTCAGCCCACCAGGCTCCCCCGTCCCTGGGATTCTCCAGGCAAGAACACTGGAGTAGGTTATCATTTCCTTCTCCAGTGTGTGAAAGTGAAAAGTGAAAGTGAAGTCGCTCAGTCATGTCCGACTCTTAGCAACCCCATGGACTGCAGCCTACCAGGCTCCTCCATCCATGGGATTTTCCAGGCAAGAGTACTGAAGTGGGGTGCCATTGCCTTCTCCACATCTATACACTACTATATATAAAATAAATAACATTAAGAAACTACTGTATAGCATAGGGAACTATACTTAATATCATGCACTAATCTATAAGGGGAAAGAATCTGAAAAGGAATATATATATATATATATAATTGAATCACTTTGCTGAACACCTGAAACTAACACAACATTGTAAATCAACTGCACTTCAATTTTAAAAAGAAAAAGAAAAAGTCACCTCTATTCTGGGATATTCTTCTTCAAGATCCAAAACCTTTATGTAATCATAAGAAAATCACAGATAATCCATATTGGGGGGTAGTATAAGAAATATCTGACTAGTATTTTTGAGACATGACAATGAAAAGTACCAGGGGAGCAATGTCAGCAACATAGCAGCAGCAGATGTTCCTTCTCTCTAATCAACATATTAGTCATCCCTACACAAACTAAGGGCTTCCCTGGTAGCTCAGACGGTAAAGAACCCACCCACAATATGGGAGACCTGGGTTTGATTTCTGGGTTGGGAAGTTCCCCTGGAGGAGGGCATGGCAACCCACTCCAGTATTCTTGCCTGGAGAATCCGCATTAACAGAGGAGCCTGGCGGACTACAGTCCATGGGGTCACAAAGAGTCGGATACGACTGAGTGACTAAACACAGCACTAAATTACCTTGGTCAGTCTTTAGGCTCCTAGAACCTTACTCCAAGGGGACCCAGGAGGAGTCTCATGCACCATGGCAGCTAGTAAGAAACTAACCTCCATATGGGCTGCAGAACAAGTGAGGCTAGTGAAACTGCGCAGATGCCTCTAGTTGCTATCAGGCAAAGATCAAGTAAGTACTGACCAAGTAGGCACTCATATATGAGAGAGAATTTGGAGAAGTCTAGCCATCCTAAAGGGCTCAAGCACACCATTGGAAGAAATATAGAAAATATAGAAAAACACAAATTTGGTTGCCACAGAGGCGATAAGAGAAACTTTCCTGTTGCTGCCTCCTTGTCACTTGTTACAGTGAGTGTTGGAACTTCAAATCTTTAAAAGTATTCAAAAGGGAAAAGATCAATAAATAGAAAACTTCTGTACAAGAACCAACTAATCACAGCTGATTAACTAATTAACTAACTGATTAGTCAAACTAACTGATTAGTTAGTGAAAATAAAAACAGCAGGGGAAGTATTTGTCTCAAATGTTTGAGAAATGAATTATTACCTATAAGATATAAAAAGTTTATTCCAATATATATAAATATCCTTGATGCCCAGTTAATGGTAAATGATATAAACAGAACAAAATGTAAACAAATGAGGGAAAATGTGCAGGTGGCATAAAATTCAAATTAAACATCAAAGTATGTTTTTATACCAATTAACTTGGCAAAGAAAATGTAATAATATTAGTGCCAGGGTTTGTAGTGAAATTGATAAATACCTTTGACAGTGGATATAAAGTAGGAACATAGAAGGATATACTGAGAATCATAAAAATATTTATATCATTTGATTCAGTAATTTGATTCATTGTAATTTAAATTGAGGGGATAATTTTAAAGAATAGTAAATCCCTGTGTGTGACACTTCATTGTAGCATTCTCTAAAATAGCAGAAATGGAGAACGACCTAAATGTTCAACAATAGGAACAGGGAGAACAGTGAAGTATATGACAATAGATTAACTGGATGGAATATTCTACCTCTTTCACAATAATAATTATGACGAATGTGAGATACAGCAAAGTGAAAGTGGTTGTGGGTGTCTGACCCTTTGCAACTCCATTGTAGCCCACCCGCCAGGCTTCTCTATCCATGGGGATTCTCTAGGCAAGAATACTGGAGCGGGTAGCCATTCCCTTCTCCAGGGGATCTCCCCAACCAAGGGATCAAACCCAGGTCTCCTGCATTGCAGGCTGATTCTTTACTAGCTAAGTTACCAGGGAAAACCCTGGATACAGCAAGAAGTTTTTCAAAACACTGTTTCATAAAACAAAATATCCAATTATGTAGATGTTTTGATTATAACTCCCTGGGTTGGGAAGATCCTTTCTGAGTGGGAAAAGGCAACCCACCAGGGTATTCTTGCCAGGGAAATCCCATGCATAGAGGAACCTGGAGGGCTATACAGTCCATGGGGCCACGAAAGAGTCGGACTTGACTTAGAGACTAAACAACAATACACTATATGAAAAATATGGGTTTCCCATGTGGCGCTGGTGGTAAAAACCTTCCTGCCAATGCAGGAGATGTAAGAGACTCAAGTTTGATCCCTGGGTTGGGAAGATCCCCTGGAGGAGGGGCAACCTACTCCAGTAATTTTGCCTGGAGAATCCCGTGGACAGAGGAGTCTGGCGGGCTATAGTCCATAAGGTCGCACAGAGGCGGACACAACTGAAGTGACTTCACAGGCATGCACACATACATGTAAAATATACCTGAATGTAGACAAGGACTATAAGGGAAGGGAAAAAATAGGTTGTATTTACTCCTGCTGCTTCTCTTCAAAATCTGAAGTTGCTAAAGTTTTTTCTTGGTATTTACACATCCCTCTAACTTCATTGCCACCCCTATTTCATAGCTCCTCCTTTCCCATTTACTGAGGATCCATGCTGCTTCAGGACACCCATGTCACTTAGAAAAAAAGGCAACAGATAAATTTATTCTTTAGTTATAGAGGGGTTTTTTTGTATTTAACATTTGGATACAATCGTAATTAAGACCTCTCCCCTCTGCCCAATGAGCTCACCGTTGACGGGGGGATAAGGAGATATTTGCACTACATGACAGAAGGCAAAAGTGGTCAGGAAAAAAAGAAACTAAGTGGAAACCAGAATCCTAAGGAATCAATATTTTATCTCTTTAAAGGGACTTTACATTTAAAAGGGGCTTAGGGAATTGTTTCAGTTATCCCACTTTCCTCCACATCTCATACTTCCTATTTTGTCTCTTCCCTGAGAGACATACATGTGTTTGATCTCTGCTCCATGGCAAAAATTGTTTTGGCTGCACACCCCCCGCCTCTTATCATCTGTTCTATAACTCGCCTTCAATTTTACTCACAACTCCATACTTCTTGTTTTCCTACTGACCAGTCACTGTTTTGCCCATGGCCATTTGAGTTATTTGTGACAATTAAAACCACAAGAAAAGATAGATTACACAGGAAAATATATGGCTCATGCAATCGGGTGGAGGAGACAGACACTGCACAGGGGATGATGGACTCACTGTGCCCCAGACCAGAGAGCAAGCCAGTGCGTCTAGAGCATGGTGAACACAGTGGGGAATAGCAGGAGCCCCACCGTGGAAATGGGGTCTATAGATCTGAGTAGAGTTTGCCCTTTAAGTGCCAATGAGATGGCATGAGAAGCCACAGAGTGGAGAAACATCTCTGCTGTTTCTTTTCTCCCCTCTATACTGCTTGCACAGCATCTTCATGAACCCTGATCTTCATGGCAATAATAGGAAGTGAGTGGATTATGTGATAATATCCATTTGATAGGTAAGGAAACTAAGATTTTCACAAGACCATATGACTAGGAAATGAAAGAAGAGTGTGAATAAAAAAAATCAACTGACCTGGGAACTTAAATAAAAGAGATTAAAAAGCCCTTTCTTTGTCACTAATGCAAGTAGGTGACCTTTCCCTCTTGGCCTGTTGCTGCACCTGAGAACCTTGCTCTGGAGGGGTCCTTCTAGTTTTCCACTATGAAATGATAAGATCTTTCCATTTCCTTTCACAGCCTCCTCACCTGGGAAGCTTCCTAAACGTGATGTCCAGGACACAGACCAGACCGATTTAATCAAAATGTGGAGAAGAGGGTGGAACTTGTGAACCGGCATTTTGCAAGAGTCCAGTGAGCACCCGAAGTTGAGAAACAACATATTAGAAGTTCCTGGAGGGCAGGCATGAAGGAGGGCCATGAAGATCTGCATTACTCTGCCCTCCCACCCCCCACCTCCACCTCCCTACCCACCTTCACCTCTCCACCCCCACCGCCATCACCCCCTGCACCACCATCACCCCCCCACTGCCATCACTGCCACCATATCCTGCATCACCTATTCCTCCTCCCTGTCCCAGGGCCGCTGCTGAAGCTCCAGTCAGACCACACCCCTTAACTGCTTTCCACAATATTTATTGCCCCTTCTCTGTTGACAGCCATGATAGATTCTGCAGATTAAACAATCCCAGCCATATTGAGCTGTCCTGGGATTGGCCTGTCACCAAAGGCAGCAGCAGCCTTTGCTCCTGGTACTAAATGAATAATAGACTCTAAATACCCTCCCTCTCCAGCAGGTGCCCAGGCTCCTTAGCCAAACGGAGATGAGCAAGGGCTGACTTTAATGGGATGAAGGACCAGAAATGAGCTGTCCAAATGGAGTGGGTGTCCAAGCAGCTGCTGTATTAAGTGAGAAACACTGAAAACTTCAAGTCCTTCTTGTTAACTAGACACTCCAGGTGAGGACGTGCAGCAAAGAGCCCTGCAGAAACCCAGGCTTCAGGCTCCAGGGTGGGATTTCCTATTAGGACGGGCCCCTGGGGAGGTGATGTGAGTTCCTCTCCCTGCTCACTTTCTACATCCTTCTCCTCTCCCCCCTTTCCCACTTCTCTTCTGCACACTCACCCTTGCTTCCCTAGTATCTGAAAAGATTCCTTAGAGCCTTATTCCTCCTCAGTTTAAGAGGCAATTTCTGTGCCAAACCCTCGCTCTGGGCTCCAGTGTCCTCCACTAGTGTGTGAGAGGAGCCGCGATTAAGATGTCTGATACCTCCTGGCACTGCTTGCTCCCTGGAAACCAGGGTTCTGAGGAGTCACAGATCAGGAAACATGTTCCATGTCCGTAATCTTTTCCATCGAGAGGAATGCTGCTCAGGGTTATCTTTTTTATTGGCGTGCTCAGTCACTTCAGTTATGTCTGACTCTTTGCAACCCCATGACTGTAGCCCAGCAGGTTCCTCTGTCCATGGGATTCTCCAGGCAAGAATACTGGAGTGGGTTGCCATATCCTCCTCCAGGGGGTCTTCCCCACCAAGAGACTGAACCCAGGTCTCTTACATCTCCTGCATTGGCAGGTGGGTTCCTTACTACTAGTGCCACCTGGAGAGCCCTATCTTTTTTATTTATCCATTATTAATTCCTCATTCAATAAAGAATTATGTTCAACACAAACAAGGTGAATCCCATGTTTCTTCTACAAGTTGTGTACAGCCCAGCAGCAGAGATAAATATGTGCGCAAGGCAAGACACTCACTGGAGGTGCAGCTCAGAGAGACCGCACTGACAAGATCCCCTTGTCACTCTGCTCAGGTTCATGTTGCTTGGTCACTGAAGACCACATCAGTTGCATGAAGGAGATTTCTGGGAGGAAAGACAACTGAATGGTGGCCATTCCCCTGGTTGATGTCCAAATACATTGTGTTCAGTGGGGCTGTCCCAGTTGAGGCCAGAAAGCAGAAGAAAGTGCACTGGGCCCCAAGGACTTGGCCAACAGGAAGAAATGCTGCTTCTGGGAATGGTGTGCTGCTGTAAACAGGAAAATCCCAAATTAGCAGCATATGTGCACAGTGGGGGAAATAAACCCAAAGGTGGTGAGTGTAACTCAGAGCTGTTACAGGAGCATCTTAAGACTAAATCTCGGAGGAGAAATCTCTCTTGAGCCTGGGTGGGAGGGCATTTGGAGGGAGAATGGATATATGTATTTGTTTGGCTGATTCCTTTTGCTGTTCACATAAAACTCACAATATTGTTAATCGGTTCTGTGTGTGTGTGGGTGTATGTGTTGGTCACTCGGTTGTGTCCAACTCTTTGTGACCCCATGGATTGTAGCCCACCAGGCTCCTCTGTCCATGGAATTCTCCAGGCAAGTGTACTGAAGTGGATTGCCATTCCCTTCTCCATGGGATCTTCCTGACCCAGGGATTGAACCTGGGGCTCCCGCATTGTAGGCCACCAGGGAAGCCCAAATTGGCTATATCCTAATACAAAACAAAAAATTTATAAAGAAAATCTCTTGCACTTGGGAACAAGACATCAGTGGCTCCCCAGTGCCTGGAATTGTGAGTTATAATCAATGCGGCCCCACTTCCCAAGAGAAGGAGCATGCAGTCCCTCTAGGAAACATTATTCCTGCCGAGTCTTCAGGTTGAGAAAAATAGCCATGGTGACTCACTTTTAAGTCATGTTTCCTAATGAGACTGCCTCAGAAACATTAATTATGTTGTCACAGAAACAGAGTGAGGACCGCAAATTAAAAGAGAAAGTCCACTTAGCAAAGCATCCAGAGCCCCTCACAATTATTTTCAATCTACCTTTCAGCCTCGTCTGCAGCTTCTGGCCAGTTTTCTCCCTAATGTCCTTTCTGTTCAGGAGCTCTGTGGTTTGGGTGAAAGAGATTCCCCCTCCCCCACTGTAGGGTGGGTTTGATGATTTTAAATTATCACAAACTCTTACAGATCTTCCCATCAAGAGGTGGGGACTTGCTTTGACTAATAAAATGTGACAGAAATTATGTCGCACAGGTCTCAAGTTTGGATGTCAAGGGTCCTTGAGCCTCTGTTCCCACACTCAGGAGGTGCTCTGTGCATAAGAACATACCCCAGCAGCCTGGGTGGAGAGGACACAAAGAAGAGAACCAAGGCCGCCCAGACAACCATCAGGCATAGGACTGACACCTTCCAGGACCATCTGGCCCCAAGCTGACTTGGCAAGTCACCCTAAATGCATGAGTGAGCCTGGCCAACACCACATAGAAGAGAGTGCGCCATCCCACCTGAGCCCTGCCCAAACTCTTGATCCACAGACTCATGAACTAATAAACTACTGTGGTTTTTGGAGACACTAAATTTTGGAGTATTTTGTTATGTAACAAAGACCAATGGAAAGAGTAGGCTAAGTCATTCAGGGCCTGACAGAACACAAGTGATCACACCTGAGCCTGCAGGCTCAGGTGTGGTCCAATCAGTGAGAACCTCGAGGCTTTGGCTGGGGATACTGGTCAGAGTTGTTCCTCCCTTCTCTGCTTGAGTATGTTGTGAGGTGAAGCTGGAACTGTGTCACCATTTTATCACCCTAATAGGAGCAGCCTTCCCTGGTGGCTCAGATGGTAAAGTGTCTGCCTGCTATGTAGGAGACCTGGGTTCTGTCCCTGGGTTGGGAAGATCCCCTGGAGAAGGAAATGGCAACCCACTCCAGTACTCTTGCCTGGAAAATCCCATGGACAGAGGAGCCTGGTAGGCTACAGTCCATGGGGTCACAAAGAGTCGGACACGACTGAGAGACTTCACTTTTCCAAGGATGAAACTCTTACATGACAACTCCCCAGGAAATTGCAGAGAAATGGAGTCAGAGGCTTGATCAAAATCTCTGTCAAACTGCACTGGAACCTCACATCTTCTCTAGACTTATTTATAATTATAGGAGCCATAAATTCTTTGGCTATTTAGGACATCTGACCTCAGCTTTATTTACAAAGTTGGGAAAGGACATCCCATTCAGACTAGCGTGACCCTGTTCCCCAAGGGCCAGTAGTGGAGCAGCTTCCATCACAGCACTTGCACTGGTCAAGGTTGGCACAAAATGCCCAAGAGAAAGGGAAAAGGATGTCAGGGCATCACCCTCTTGTCCATTCGCTATAGAGATTGTCTTCAAAAGGCAAATGAGGTTTCTGCCTTTAAACAATGAGCACACCAAAACACAACCCAGAGAGCACTGATCCAGTCGTCTCCAGGAGACCCCATCAGGCAAGATGAATAGGGGCTTCCAAGGTGGTGCTAGTGGTAAAGAACCCACCTGCCAATGCAGGAGACATGAGACATTCAATCCTTGGGGCAGAAGATCCCCTGGAGGAGGGCATGGCAACCCACTCTAGTATTCTTGCCTGGAGAATTACATGGACAGAGGAACCTGGTGAGCTAGAGTCCATAGAGTCGCATAGAGTCAGACATGACTAAAGCAACTTAGCATGCTCACAGGATGAATAGAGAGGACAGTGGGGCTGAGGGTCATTTTCTCTATAATTACCCTCTGGTTTTCGAAAGGCACTTGGTCGGGGCATCAGATACACCTGGTTTTGAATCCCAGCTCTGCTGCTTACATTATAACCAAGTGTGTAGCTTAATCTCTCTGTAAGTCTCTGATTCTCACTTGTAATGGGACGATAATGTCTACTTAACAGTATTTTGAGAGAGTTAAAAAACATTAAGCATTTAAATTATCTAGCAGGGTACATAGGTAATCAATTTTCTTTCTTCATGCTTTAATAACTTGTTTACAGAGAACAGAATCAGGGCAAAGGAGCCATAACAGCCTGAGTCATTGATCTTTACCAAAGAGAAGATCCTATTATCTTGGTTTATGAGACACAGCTTGCACCTACATCCCCCCCACCCCCACCCAGTCTTTGCTGCAAACATACTGACTAATTCAGCTTGGCTACCCTTTTTCAGGACTTGGTTGCCTGCCATCTCTGTGTGATTCTGTCCTTAGGGTGTTAATTAATGATGTCACAGTCTTCTTTCAGATCAGTTCCTTTTAGGGTCCACATTTTGCTCCCTACAGATGGCTAATCTCAAACATCATATATGAGATTACACATTTTAGCAAAAGGTCCTAGGAGAAGCTCACTCTAGTTCCCATGAACCTAAACATCTTCCATTGTCCTTTCTCTCCTTGGAGAGGGTCAAATGTGTTTAAGGGTGTGAAATTCTCCCAAAAAATTAAAATCACTATGCAGGTAAGACTAGTATTGCATGCACTGCTCTCTCTCTCTCTCTTTCTCTCTCTCTCTCTCTCTAGCCTCTATGTCATGTCCGACTCTTGCAACCACATGGACTTAAGCCTACCAGGCTCCTCTGTCCATGGGATTCTCCAGGCAATACTGAAGTTAATTGCCATTTCCTTCTCCAGGGAATCTTCCCAACCCAGGGATCGAACCCTGAGCTCCTGCACTGCAGAGAGATTCTTCACCAACTGAGCTACAAGGAGGGCCAATATTTCATGAACCTCAAATCCAGCAAGCCTCCCTGCACCCTTCACTCTGTGTGTGTGTGTGTGTGTGTGTGTGTGTACATGTTTGTGTGCATGCTCAGTTGTGTCTGACTCTTTGCCACCCCATGGACTATAGCCCGCCAAGCTCCTCTGACCATGGAATTTTCCAGGCAAGAATACTAGAGGTGGTTAACATTTCCTACTCCAGGGGATCTTCGTGACCCAGGGGTTGAACTGTGTTTCTTGTACCTCCTGCATTGGCAGGAAGATTCTTTACCACTTGAGCCAGCTGCGAAGCTCACATCTGCTCACTGCAGTCCCCTAAATGGTCAAACCTTGTGTGACCTCTTGTTTTGAAATTTTATGTTTAAGAATTTAGATTTTCTTTAGATGAGATTCAAAGATAGTACAGAATTCCCGTGTACTATTCACTCAGCTTCACATGGTGTTAAGATCTTACATAACCATACATAACTTATCAAAACAAAAAATTAATATTGGTTCAGTGAAATTTCTAAACTAGAGAATTTATTCAGATTACATCACTTTTATTCTTCTTTTATCCTTTTCCACTATTATCCTTCTTTTGTTGCAGGATACCAAGTTGCATTTAATTGTCATTCTCCTTAGTCCCCTTTCATTCTTCAATAGCCTCTCAGTCACTCCTTGTCTTTCATGACCTTGACACTTTTGATTAGCTCATCAGATATTTCTTAAACCTTCCACCAATTAAGGTTATCTGATATTTTCTTGTGGTTCATGCTTTTTGGAAAAATATCCCAGAAGAGAGGTGTGTTTCTTATTGCATCATATCCAGGGCATCCATGATATCAACATGTGTTACTGGTGATGATAACCTTGATTGCTTGGTTAGAGCAGCATCTGCCAGGTTTCTCTTCCTATTAAAGTTACTCTGGTTTCTTTTCCATATTTTTTTCTATTAGATGAAATTTAGTAAGTTCAGCCCACATTTAATGGCACCTTGAACACTTCTTTTTTTTTTTTTTTTAACACTTCTTTATTTTCTAGCCCTACATGTTACTCCAAACTCATCTTAAATTTTACCTGCTCCAGCCTTAGAAAAATCAGCCATTTCTCTAAGGTTTTCTCTCCATTTTATTAGAGAATGGTATTTAGCGACCAAGATCTAGGTGCTAGGTAATGCTGCAATCACTGTGTAATTGATTTCCTCATCTCTTTACTCCTGATCTTTCCTGAACAACATCCTACCCTGAATTTCCCCAACTCACCTTCATTTACTCATTCACTCACTCTTTTATTCAACAGCATTTATTGAGCTCCTACCATTTGTCAACTGCCCTTCTACTTGACACTAGGAATATGATTGTCATTTAGATAGCCAAGGTACACACTGTCTAAAGTGATATACTCCTGCTGACATGTAGAAGATGGATAGGAATTAGTCATTAAAGAGAGAAAGATGAGAAGTAAGGTAAAAGAAAGGAAAACAGAGACATGTGCTCCACAGAACATGTGCCCAGAGGGACATTTTTGAGAATCAGAATAGTTGTTATTTTAATCTTCTTATTTAATTAGATAATATAATTTTTTACTTGAGAGTATCTCTAATCCCTGACAGTTGTACTCACCCTAGAAGAGAAGGTAGGGAAATTATAAAATCTCCAACCACTCCTTATGCTATGTGAAAGAAACAAATGTTTCTCAGTTAAAGAGGGTAAGTTGTTACTAGTTTCATTAGTGATTCTACTTTGAAACATATACTTCCCCACTGCTCTCATTTCAGGTTTCTGCATCCTGTTTAATTAAGAGATTTCTTAACATTGCAAGTTAAGTTCTTTTTTCTTTTTCTGTTTTTTTTTAACTGTTATCATTTGCAGCTACTCATTTGGTTCAATAAAGAATATTTTGATACTCTGCAATAAAAAAAAAAAAAAGAAAGAAAGAAATGGGCAAACAAAACACCAAACCAATGAGAAAAACAATTCAACTGTATGTCCTGGAGTAACTAATTGTATGTAATTTAAATCAATAAATACAGAGAGAGAGTAACCGCCAGTGGTGTTTACAATGTGTCCCCAGCTATGTGCTGGGGATAGAGAAGCAAACAAGAAAGACATATAAGTGTGAGTCATCAAAGTGTGATGAGCATTACAGAAGTGAAGTGCATATAGCTAGTTCTATGCCATATAGCAGAAGTTTTCACTAACTTGAGAGTAGAAAAGATTCCTAGAGAATGTGGCACCAATGTTAAAGACAAATAGCATCTAGTAAAGGGAAGAAATCAAATGTGGGTTTTAGATGTGCTACATCTTGTGATCAACAAGAACTTATCTACTATCAGAATTTTGTGGTTAATTCCCTAATCCCCTCACTACTACTAGTCCTTCTCCTGAACAGGCTTCTATCCTCTCTCCAATATCCCTTATTCAATCATTCATTCACTCATTCATTCAACAGTTAATGAAAAGCATTCCAAATTTAAGAAAAGGATATGGTAGACTTCCCTGGTGGTCCAGTGGTAAAGAATCTGCCTGCCAATGCAGGGGACACGGGTTTGACCCCTGGTCCGGGAAGATCCCACATCCCACAGGGCAACTAAGCCTGTGTGTCACAACTACTGAAGTCCATACGCCCTAGAACCCATGCTTCACAAGGGAAGCCACCGCAATGAGAAGCCCACCCACCACAACTAGAGAGTAGCCCCCACTCCCAGCAACTAGAGAAAGCCTGCACACAGCAACAAAGACCCAGTGCAGTCCAAAAAATAAATAAGTCTGTGTGTGTGTCTGTGTCTGTGTGTGTGTGTTAGTTGCTCAGTCATGTCCAACTCTTTGTGACCCTGTGGACTGTAGCTCACCAGGCTCCTCTGTCCATGGGATTTCCCAGACAGGAGTGATGGAGTGAGTTGCCATCTGAATCACTGAAAAAGAGAGGGAGGGAGGGCATGGTGAATGCTGAAGGAACTGAAGGAAAAGCATTATTTCAAAAGAAAAGGCAGTAGGAGAAAGAGAGGCAAGAAATGAGGCTGAGACTTGAGAACATACCAGCCTCATAGCTTGTTAGTCAGTTGAGGGCTTTAGACACTATTTCTAAGGCAGTGGAGAGTCACGGAAGACCGCTAAGCCAATGAGTGACCAGCCCAGGTCACCGGCGGCAGTGGGTGGGTGGGTCAGAAGGGTGTAACACCTTTATTGCTATAAAGCTCAGTGAGGTTAGTTTCCTTCCCACCTTATAGGATTGGGGTAAGGATTACACACAGGAACAAATTCCTGGAATAATATTTGGTGCATAGAGGTCAGTCAAGAAATACTGGTGCCTTGTTCAGGCAATAATTTGGATTCTTTTTCACCTAATCTCATTTTCTCTTTATCCTTCTGATCATATTTTGAAGGAAAAAAATTACCATTTAAACTTTCTACTACAATTAAAATTGACTGCTGTGCTTGACAGAGTGAACAAATGTGAAAAAGGCCTAGACCCTTCCTTAATACAACCTGATTAATGTGAACTATACTGATGACATGAGCCAAAGCTCAAAGGTCAAAGACAGCTTACTTTACCTCTCTGTCCTCAGCATCAGGCAAAATGTGTGGCAGTGTGGACATGAACACAATGGACATGACTGAATGATTGCATGCTCTGGGAGTTCAGAGGACAAAGCAGGAAGACTATAGGAACTGAGAACTGAATCGCTGAGGATTTCCTACAAACTCATTGGGGATGTGGCTTTCTTTCTTTATATTTTGTTGATTGATATTTGGGATTATTAACTAATGAGATTTCTTTTTTGTTTTTATTTTTAGAAAATTTCTTCATTATGATTGTTTAGTACATTTTCAAATTAAATCTTTCTTATCATGAAACATGGTATGGTAACATGAAAACATCAAATCTGCATGGTGATGTATAGTTTGACAATGCTAATTATCTATGGTATTTCCATCTGAGTCATAGGAAATGTGAGGTTAATTTCATTCCCTATGCTGACTTTTCACACCACCTACCTTCAACCTGGCCACCTAATGCTTAATGGGAATATGACAAGGTTAAAAAAAAAAAAAAAAAACATGTGGGGTGGGAAATATTTCAGCCAATACTGGAAAATACAATCTGCCACACTCAAAAGACACCTTCTTCAACTACAGATAGATAGTTCATAATAAAATGGTACTTCTGACTTTTGAAACAGGGATATCTGTTTTGTTGTTGATCATATTCTGAAAATTGTTTTTTAATATCACCATCAGTTTGCATCCTTTCTAGTGATGTAATATTCTATCTATTCCCCATTATGGATGGAAGCTGTGTCATTTGTATGATCACTAATATTTATTTTAGGGGTGAAAAAATTGTTTTCCTATTCACCTATTACTTAAAATAGCTGTTTCTATTATTATCAGCTGTTTCTATTATTATTCTATAGGAGATACTGTACATCACTTAATGATGAAATTTAGATGTGGAAAGGTGAAACAAGTTTTCTAAGTCACAATTAAATTTAAACAAAAATGTAACCCTTTTTTTTCTAAAATTACATCAGTGTTGAACCGGGGATTTAAACCTAGCTCTGTGTTCTAAGCCTAGATTCTTACTCTTAATTAAAATCTATCTAAAGCTTTGGGTCAAGAACTTCAGGCAAGCTTGATAAGTCTCTTCAGTTGTGTTTGAGACTTTGTGACCCCATGGACTATAGGCTTCTCTGTCCATGGGATTCTCCAGGCAAGAATACTGGAGTGGGTTACCATACCTTCCTCCAGGGGATCTTCCTGACACAGGGATCGAACTCACACCTCTTGCATCTACCTGCATTTGGCAGATGGATTCTTTACCACTAGCGCCACCTGGGAAGCATTCAGGCAAGCTTATCAGTGGGAAATCCTTAGTTAAGGCTCAATGTAAGGGAGCTGTGATACCCTTCCAGAAAACTCTATCCTAAGATCATTCAAGCCAGGAATATGGGTTACAGATTTGCATTTGAATATTACTAAATCTGTTGTTTTGTCTGAGAGAATACTTGAACTAACACAACAAAGTAAGATCTATAGATCCAATGTGGAGAGACCAAAATATCATGTTGTTTCTTCTCCACACTTCTCCCAACTCAATTTCATTGTTCTATAAGAGAATGCACTCTGGTGTGAATGTCAGTGGGGCCCCCGCCCAGCCCCACCCTCAAGCCTGCTGTGTCCACACGGAGGAGGTGCTAGTCCTGGTGCCCCCCTCCCACCACATGCCCCACACAACTGTCCCCCACAAACAAGCAGCAGTTGTCCATCCACCTCACCTCCATCCACCCCCTTCACCCGCCATGTGATCACTGTACAATTTTTTTAATTCACAAATTCCTGCTCCTCTCTACTCCAGCCCTCACCTTGAGGTCAGTAACTTATTTGTCTGCCTTCTTGGAGGCACCTCTGTGCGTTTGTCCTCAGATGGTCTTATGGGTGTCTTTCAAAAAAGGTTCTTTTATATGATTTGTCATGGAATTTTTTCTAATAAATCATTCTTCTATCATGTGGCAACAACAGAAAGAAAAAAGGGAGAGAATGCACTCTGATCCAATTACATATTATACTAAGATAAGGAATTAGTAGTTAAAGAGAAAGAGAAATTTTGCTCATCCATAAAAGAAATCACAAAAGCTTCCTGCAGGAGGCTGACCTTGACTAGCAGATGAAGGAAAAGAAAGATATCTTGTGAAGACGCTGACATTTCAGAGTTAGTTTCCCAAATTGGCTATGCATCAGAATCACCTGGGGAGTGTAGAATCTATTCAGTGCTCACATCCGATTCCTGGAGATTCAGATTCATTACACGCATTCATTCATTAGAGTGGGACCTCTGAATAAAAATAAAATAAAATAAAATATATGTCTTTATCAATACCCAGATGACACTAATATAATAATTCTTTAGACCTCTTGGAAATTTTAGCAATTTTAGGGCAAAATTTAGGAGATTTTTTAAAAACTCAAATGTTTAACATTTGAAAAATGTTTTGATGTCCCTTTTCTCATCAAATTTTTTCCCTTGGCTTTCTTTTTTTGTGGGTGGAATACCTACTAGGTGATGTCTGTTCTTTAGTAGAAGCCAAGATTCTGATACATTCTTTTGCAATTATCATAACAAGTTATTGTAATAACCTTTTAGCTGAATCAGATGAAGTTCTATTTCCGTGTTTTCATTAGAATTAAAAAGTGGAATAAGATTCCTAGAGCATATGCTTATGAGGTACTTGGTATTTTAATATTTGTATTTCTTTTAAATGTCAACGTGAATTGCCACTGAACAGGGCAAGAGATATTTGGTTGATATTTCCTTTTCAGTGCAGAAATCACTGCCTCTTAGATCAGCTTTCTTTCTTTCAACATGTGCTAAAACTTTGAAAACTGGATGGATACTACAATGGCTTACCAAAAGGATGATTTCTCCCAAGACAGATCTGTTACTCTTTGGCATTTTTCAGAACTTCCTATAAATATCTAGAAGGCTTTTAGCTCATGTCTTCCCCAAATCTATAGTGCATTAAGCAGGGTTCCAAAAACTGTGTTGAGAATTTTCATATTGGTCTTCCTATATTCCTCAAATTTACTAGAAATTCACTTATTCAAGAGGGTTTTGAACATATACTATACTCTAAGAACTAGATACAAGGGTGAACAAGGCAGATATCATTCTTGCTTTAATGGGACTTACAGACTGATATGAAACAGATAATTATATGGGTTATAATCATATCAAGCAGAAGGAGGAATTCACTTTCTCAAAAACGTCCCACTTATTCTACCTCATCACCATAGGAACTGGTTCTCCATCTTCCTGGAGAAAGAGCAGAAAAGATTTCTTAGTAGTATTTTGGCCAGTGAAAATTCCTGAGACAACAATGAAAAGAACAACTCATCACAGATTGACCACAAGGCAAACTGGGAAAAGGAGAAACCAACCCTTCTCTATCCCATGCTCTCTGCTCTGCCCTTGGGCTCCTCAGGGAGCTCATTCTTCACATTTTCGTTTTAACTGGAAGTTCGCTGTGATGGCACTTATTGGTGCTAAAGAGAAGTTGGGCATTGATTGCTTAAGCCTGTTTAACTACTGGTTGAAGACAACTGGCCCTGGGCTGATGGGTTCCCAATGGGCCTTTAAGATGCCCCGGACATGTTATGCCAACGGGTGACTTTGATCTGGACATTTGAAAGCTGATCAAAAAACATCAGCTCAAAATATCAATTACTTATTTGCCAAAAATGAAACATGATTTCTACTCATGTCCTCAGAACCCTATTATCCAGGGACACATTCCTCCCAAGGTTGCAGCCTGGATCACCAAGCCCTTGCCACATCACAGACTTTGTCTTGTCTTCACTATGACGTCACTCTTGAAAGAAACCACAAAAAAAAAAAAAAAAAAGAAAGAAACCACAAAATGCCCACTTATCAGGTATCCTTAGACTGAAGACTTTCCTTAAACCAGACAAAGCTAAGACGAAGAAACCAAGAAAATAGCCTCAGGATAACCTGAAATAGGCATCACAACATTTCCTTACTGCCATCCTGACCATTACTGAATTCTTATTCAATGTCTATAGGCTCCTCACTCATACCCAGATCTAATTTGTGTGGCTAATCTCTGTTTTTCTCCTGAGCACGTCAGTTGAAGCTGTTGCTGTAAAAGACCATGAAATAGCTGATCACTACTCATAGATGTTCACTTGGTATCTATTTACTCTGTGTGTGTAAGTGTGTGTGTAAGTGTGTAGTTGCTCAGTCGTGTCCGACTCTTTGCGACCCTGTGGACTTCAGCCCACCAGGCTCCTCTGTCCATGGGATTCTCCAGGCAAGAATACTGGAGTGGGTTGCCATTTCCTTCTCCAGGGGATCTTCCCGACCCAGGGGTTGAACCTGGGTGTCCTGCATCACAGGCAAATGCTTTACCCTCTGAGTCACCAAGGAAGCCCACAGATCAGACAAGGACTGTTTCTGTTCACCAGTACAGATTAATGCAGTAAATGCACAAAAAGGGGCTTTTCATAATTCTTGATAAATATATAAGAAATATATAACATGTTTAAATATATAAAATGTACATTATATAAAGTATATATAATAAATTTACAGGTTTGCACTAGTGTTTTCAGGTAGGCCTGTTGATCCCATACCATTCTAGTAAGCATGGTTTTTGCTGTTTTGTTTTTCTTTTATTGTGTGTTTTACCACACACCAAATGAAAATGGGAGTGGGCAGACTGATGCAAAATACAGTTACAGTGAAACCAGCAAGATGTGATAGTTGACAACCTGATGAACAGAAATGAAATAAAATACCTACAGTATTATATTAATTTTAAACCACAAAAAGAGAGATAATGTGATATCAACTAGTTCAAGGCTACTGGCCTTTTGTATCTTCTTCTTTGTGTTGTTTTTTTTTTTTTAATATTTATTTATTTAGCTGCACTGGGTCTTAGTTGCAACATGTGGGATCTTTAGTTGAGGAATGTAGGATCTGTTCCCTGACCAGGGATCAAACTCAGGCCCCCTGCATTTGAGAGCACAGAGTCTTAGGCACTGGATCACCAGGGAAGTTCTGGTTCTGCATGTGTTATAGATGCTGAGAGTGAACAGTATTAATGTCCAGTATGTTATGTTCTAATGGTGTCAATGAAATCAAGAAAGTGTTAAAACTAAATTCATTATATTCTTTTAAGAACGAAGAGGAGAACTGTTTGCAGATGACATGATTCTCTACACAGAAAACCCTAAAGACACAACCAGAAAATTACTAGAGCTAATCAATCAATGAATATAGTTAAAGTTACAGGATATAAAATTAACACACAGAAATCCTTTGCATTCCTATACACTAACAATGAGAAAACAGAAAGAGAAATTAAGGAAACAATTCCGTTCACCATTGCAACAAAAAGAATAAAATACTTAGGAATAAATCTACCTAAAGATTTATATATTAAAAAGACCTATATATAGAAAACTATAAAACACTGATGAAAGAAATCAAAGAGGACACAAATAGATGGAGAGATATACCATGTTCAAGGATTGGAAGAATCAGTATAGTGAAAAGGAGTATACTACCCAAAGCAATCTATAGATTCAATGCAATCCCTATCAAGCTACCAGTGGTATTTTTCAGAGAACTAGAACAAATAATTTCATAACTTGTGTGGAAATACCAAAAACCTTGAATAGCCAAAGCAATCTTGAGAAAGAAGAATGGAACTGAAGGAATCAACCTACCTGACTTCAGACTATATGACAAAGCTACAGTCATCAAGACAGTATGGTGCTGGCACAAAGACAGACATATAGATCAATGGAACAAAATAGAAAGCCCAGAGATAAATCCACGCACCTATGGGACATCTTATCTTTGACAAAGGAGGCAAGAATATACAATGGAGAAAAGACAATCTCTTTAACAAGTGGTGTTGGGAAAAGAATGAAACTAGAACACTTTCTAACACCATACACAAAAATAAACTCAAAATGGATTAAAGATCTAAAGGTAAGACCAGAAACTATAAAACTCCTAGAGGAAAACATAGGCAAAACACTCTCTGACATAAATCACAGCAGGATCCTCTATGACCCACCTCCCAGAGTAACAGAAATAAAAGCAAAAATAAACAAATGGGACCTAATTAAACTCAAAAGCTTTTGCACAATGAAGGAAACTATAAGCAAGGTGAAAAGACAGCCTTCAGAATGGGAGAAAATAATAGCAAATGAAGCAACTGAAAAAGAATTTATCTCAAAAATATACAAGCAGCTCATGAAGCTCAATTCCAAAAAAAAAATGACCCAATCAAAAAATGGGCCAAAGAACTAAACAGTCATTTCTCCAAAGAAGACATGCAGATGGCTAACACATGAAAAGATGTTCAACATCACTCATTATCAGAGAAATGCAAATTAAAACCACAATGAGGTACCATCTCACACCGGTCAGAATGGCTGCTATCAAAAAGTCTACAAACAATAAATGCTGGAGAGGGTGTGGAGATTCCTTTAAAAAGTGGAAATAGAATTCCCATATGACATATGAATATGAGAGTTGGACTGTAAAGAAAGCTGAGTGCCAAACAATTGATGCTTCTGAACTGTGGTGTTGGAGAAGACTCTTGAGAGTCCCTAGGACTGCAAGGAGATCAAACCAGTTAATCCTAAAGGAAATCAGTCCTGAATATTCATTGGAAGGACTGATGCTGAAGCTGAAACTCCAATTCTTTGGTCACCTGATGTGAAGAGCTGACTCATTAGAAAAGATCCTGATGCTGGGAAAGATTGAAGACAGGAGGAGAAGGGGACAACCGAAAATGAGATAGTTGGGTGGCATCACTGACTTGATGGACATGTGTTTGAGTAAGCTCTGGGAGTTGGTGATGGACAGGGAAGTCTGGAGTGCTGCAGTCCATGGGGTCACAAAGAGTCAGCCACGACTGAGTGAAGGAAGTGAACTGAAGATACCAAAGTCTTACTTTTCCCAATCCCAGGTGACTCTAGTTACAGAGTAAATCCCCTTGTAGGCACCTCATGGTTCTCTGACAGTGTTCAAAAAGGAGTCATCAGTGTTAGGACCTTTGTAGTACACTGGGAAGATTCCTATTTCTATTCCTCTTCTCCATGGAGCATTGTTCTCAGCCTGGGAGAAGAGGGATATTCTTTATCTGGTAAGTCTGAGCTAAGGGAAAATTTTAATCATCTAAGAAGAACCCATCCAGAGTAATTCCTTGACATGACAAGTTGAGTCTATCCACCTCTCAGAGTGACCAGCCTGGCCCTCCTCAACCATGCTCATTTCTTTCCCTGGAAGCTGAACTGACCCTAAAAACAATCTTTTGATTTCCGAAGGAATCTCTCCTGGTGCTTACAGCAAGAAGGAGCCTGGAGGTTGGAAGGAGGCAGCCTGTGGAGGTTCGAAAAAGCAGTCTCCAGGCAAGTCTGGACAATGAAACCTGGCGTGCTGGAGTCTATGGGGTAGCAAAGAGGTGGGCACAGCTGAGGAACTGAACAACAGGTTTAGAACTCCCCCAACCCCAGAAGTCCACACCCTAATCCTTGGAAATGCAAATATATTACTTTACATGGCAAGTTCAGTTCAGTTCAGTTGCTCAGTCGTGTCCAACTCTGTGACTCCATGGGCTGCAGCACACCAGAACTCCCTGTCCATCACCAACCCCTGGAGCTTACTCAGACTCACGTCCATTGAGTTGGTGGTGCCATCCAACCATCTCATCCTCTGTCATCCCCTTCTCCTCCTGCCTTCAATCTTTCCCAGTATCAGGGTCTTTTCAAATAAGTCAGTTCTTTGCATCAGGTGGCCAAAGTATTGGAGATTCAGCTTCAGCATCAGTCCTTCCAATGAATATTCAGGACTGATTTCCTTTAGGATGGACTGGTTGGATCTCCTTGAAGTTCTTTACATGGCAAAAGAGACTCTGAAGATGTAATTAAACTAAGGACTTTGAGATGGGGAGATTATCCTGGATTTATCCAGGTGAGTTCAATAAAATCACAAGACTCCTTCCAAGTAGAAGAAGGAAGCAGAAGAGGAGGCTGGGGTGAGGCGATAGGAGGACTCAACTTGCCAATACTGAAAACGGAGGAAGGTTCTGAAAATGGAGGAAGGGGGCCTTGAGCCAAGGAACTACTGGCCACTAGAAACAGGAAATGGAAAGGAAATTAATTCTTCTCTAGACCCTCCAGAAAGGACCCAAGCCTGCCAAGAATTTTGCACATTGAGCACAATGTTGAACCTGAGACTTCTAACCACGACATGTAAGTTAATAAACTTGTATTGAGTTATGCCACTAGAGTAGTGATAATTTGCTATAGCAGTAATATGGAATGAGTACTAATTCCCTGGGCTTCCCAGGTGGCTCAGTGGTAAAGAACCCACCTGCCAATGCAGGAGACATAAGAGACATTCCATCCCTGAGTCAGGAATATCCCCTGGAGGAAGGCATGGCAACCCACTCCAGTATTCTTGCCTCAAGGATCTCATAGACAGAGGAGCCTGCAGGGGTTACAGTCCATAGGGTCACAAAGAGTTGGACACTACTGAAAGGTTTTAGCATGCATGCACTAATTCCCCATCTTTTATTGTTCTTTAATTATTTCATTTGTGTGAGTCTTACTTCCCTAGGAGACCATAATCATTCTTAGGAGATTGGTCTTATTCATTTCCTCTTTCTTTTTCAGGTTCAATTAGATATAAGCTTTAGGCTCTAGGTGAACTCACCAAGCAGTCACATTACAAAACTTCTGCTGACAACTTGCAGAAAGCATGGCATCCAGGCAAGCACTAAGAGTTGTAGACCCATTTTTATTAAGAAGAGAAAGATCTGGTACTGCCAGTCCAGGTGGCAAGCTCTCTCTCCCCTGTCAGAGGGCACTGTTACATATTTTACGGTCAACAATACAAGCGCTAAATATCACTCTGCCTCTTCCTCCTATTTTGAAAATTCTCCCTCTTCATGTTTAGTAACATTTTACAGAAATATATCATACCTAAGCATATAGACATAACATATTTAACTATACATCATTGAATATACCATTGCTATTTTTATTTTGAACAAATTGTTATCTGTTGGATTAACTAAGTATAGGGAAAATAAATTGATCTGATACTTGATACCTATTCATGTTGTTTTATCACCTTTTTAATTTTTGGATGGCTGGACATGATGTACCAGGTCAAAGGAAATGCCAGAAATAGACCATTATGTGGTAGTGAGGTGTGGGGGCGTGGAATGATTTCCATAGCCCTATAATTAGGTCTCAGCAGTTTAGTGAGACTATTTCTCCAAATTGTGAGCTTCACAGGTGTTTTTCAATTTTTATACTTCCCCACATAGGTGAGAGAGGTGGCTAGAGGCTGGAGTTGGTCGTTTCCCCACTTCCACCTGAAAGCTTAGGAATGAAGTTAATTGGGAATTTCCCTTCCCCCAGGTCACTTAGGCTCTGACAATACCTCAGCAGAGTTAGGCTCTGATTAACTTAATAAGGGCAGACCTTATTAAGTAAAAACAGAATGCTCTGGTTCATTTCAAAAGGGTTCCTTTTCTCCTTCCCAGGTTGAAAGCACAAAGGAATTTTTCTCCGATATTTACTGTGAGAACCTAGTTGAGCTACTGGGGTTAAATTGCAGACAGTGGCAGCTTAGGAAGGTGGGTTTTTAAGCTTCAGAAGCTGCCCACACTGAGCCTCCTGAAATTTGTCGTTACAGTTCAGGTTTTCCTGCTCTGTCTGGGGCTGGTTTCAGGTGAGTTTGGCCTTGTGAGTGTCTGCTCTGGGAAGCTATTACTCCCTGCATTCACCAGTCTCCCTAGTCTTGAGGGCAGAAATTTGCCCATTCAGTCCTTACCTCTCTTAGGGCTCCTAGAAGAACTGTTGATTTTTTTAATTCTATTTAACTTTTTATTTGTTATTGTGATTTCTAAATTCCTTGTAAATGGAACCCTGTACAATCAATGTTCAATTAAAATTCTCTGGTTAATTTGACAGTTCTGAGTTTCCCCTAGACTGAAAAGAATGAATTTGTGTTGTTGTTGCTACTACTCTGAAGTTGTTATTGTTGGGGTTTTGTTGTTGTTGCTGGTGGTGACTCTATATCATATACAAATTATATAGAATGAAAGGAATAACCTAGAGGAGAACTTCAGGAAAACATTCTTTGACATGAATTGTAGCAATATTTTCTTAGATCTGTGTCCCAAGGCAAAAAAAATGAAAGCAAAAATAAACAAATAGGACCTAATCAAATTTAAAAACTCTTGCATAGCAAAGGAGACCATCAACAAAACTAAAAGACAGCCTACGGAAGCGGGGGAAAATATTTACAACAATGTAACTGACAGGGTGTCAATATCAAAGATATACAAATAGCACATACAGCTCAATATCAAAAAAGCAAATGGCCCAATCAAAAAATGGGCAGAGAATATGAATATACATTTTTCCAAAGAAGACATACAGATGGCCAATAGGCATAAGAAAGGATATGTGGTAGGAATCACTTCACACTAGTCAGAATGGCTATTATCAAAGTCTACAAATAATAATTGGTGGAAAGGGTGTGGAGAACAGGGAACCCTCCTACACTGTTGATGAGAATATAAACTGGTGCAACAAGTATGGAGAGAAGTATGTAGGTTTCTTAAAAAATTAAAATAGAGATACCATATGATCCAGAGATACCATATGCTCTCCTGGGCATAATCTGGAGAAAAGTATAATTCAGAAACATACATGCACCCCAATGTTCAACAGCAGTACTGTTTATAATAGCTAAGTCATGAAAACAACCTAAATATTCCTCAGCAGATGAATGGATAAAAATGTGGTACATATATACAGTGGAATATTACTGACCCATAAAAAAGAATGAATTAATGCCATTTGCAGCAACATGGATGGACCTAGAAATCATCACACTAAGTGAAGTAAGCCAGAAAGAAAAAGACAAATACCATATGATATCACTTATATGTGGAATCTAAAATATGACACAAATGAACTTATCTATGAAACAGAAACAGACTCACAGACATAGAGAAAAAATTTGTGGTTGTCAAGGGGGAGGGATGGGTTGGCAGTTTGCGATTAGCAGATACTATTATATATAGAATGAATAAACAACAAGCTTCTACCGTATAGCACAGGAGACTATATTCAATGTCCAGTGATTAAAACAATGGAAAAGGATATGACAAAGGATATATATATGTATATACCTGAAGAACTGTGCTGTACAGTAGAAATGAACACAGCATTGTAAATCAGCTATACACGGGTAAAATAAGTTTCTTAAAAAAATATGTATATAGTGGAAAATTACTCAGCTATAAAGAGAATAAAATAATACCATTTGGACCTGTAGATTATCATTTTAAATGAACTAAGTCAGACATAGATAAAGACAAATATCATGTGAAATAACTTACATGTGAGATCTAAAAAAAGATACAAATAAACTTATTTACAAAACTGAAATAGATTCACAGACATAGAAAACAAACTTATGTTTACTAAAGGGGGAAGGAGAGGAAGGGTAAGTTGTGCATTGGGAATTACATATACACACTATTATATATAAAACAGATAAACAACAATGACTTACTGTATGGCACAGGGAACTATATTCAATATCTTATAATAACCTGTAATGAAAAGCATCTGAAAGAGTATATATATAACTAAATCACTTTGCTGTACACCTGAAATTAATAAAACTTTGTAAATCAACTACACTTCAATAAAAAAAAAGCAAAAACAAAAGCCCTCAGAAACAAGAAAAAAATTTTAAAAGACACATGCATCCCAATGTTCATAGCAGCACTATTTACAGCAGCCAAGACATGAAAACAACCAAAGTGCCCATCAGATGATTGACTTAAGAAGATGTGGCACATATATACAATGGATTATTACTCAGCAAAAAAAGAGAATGAAATTCTGCCATTGGCAGCAACATGGATGACTGTAAAGAATATTATGCATAGTGAAAAGAGTCAGAGAAAGACAAATATCACTTGATATCACTTATATGTGAAATCTAAATATAATACAAATGAATCTGTATACAAAACAGAAGCAAACGCACATAGAGAACAAGTTTATGGTTACCGAAAGGGAGAGGGAATTAGGGAGTGGCAAATTAAGAGTAATAGGTAAAAACTATATAAAATAGAAAAGAAACAGGATTTTCTGTATAGCACAAGGAATTATACCCTGTAATTATATCCTGTAATAACATATAATGGAATATAATCAGGAAAAAAAAAAAAACTGAATCACTATGCTGTATGTCTGAAACTAATATAGTATTGTAAATCAACTATACTTCAATTTAAAGAATAAAAGGCATAAGCCTTTAGGAGTCACCTTTTTATTTTTTTTGTTCTTACTTTTTTAAATATTCATTTATTTGGCTGTGTCGGATCTTGGTTGCATCATACAGAATCTTTCCTTAAGGTGCATGGATTCTCTAGTTGCAGCACTCAGGCATAGTTGCTCCACGGCATATGGGATCTTAGTTCCCTTGATCAGGGATCAAACCTGCCTCCCCTGCATTACAAGGCAGATTTTTAAACTCTGGAACCACTAAGGAAGTCTGTAGGTGTAATCTTTTTAACTTAAAGATAATGAGAGGCATCTTTTTCTGCACTCCACTTACCAAGGACAGCAGGTCAGGACCTCAGACCTTCCAAGAGGGCTTAGAGTAGTAGTTCAAACAGAGAGATCCAGAAACATGTTGGGCAGATAGGAGGGTGGAGATGCTGCATAACTGGGTGTTATACAGCATGCTAATTCTTGAGAGTAGGTGCGGCCTTCAGAGACCTGAGTCATAACCATCCAGGTATATGTATGTTCAGGGTGCAACTGAGAGTGAATGCCACATGGATCCCTCTGTGTGCCAGCGTAATTTTGCCAGTATCTGTGGTTTAGGAGGAGGCACGTGTTTGGAGACAATATTGAGTTCATGTGTTTGGAAAAGTATGACTGGAAACATGAGGATTAGGTTCCGCAGTAAGTCTTCAACACCATCAAGACTGCAGCCAGCAAAAAATGTTCCTTTTTGTATATTCCATCATGTAAAAAAAAAAGAGTTTACAAATTTGTGAAAGTGAAACCATGCTTTGATATGAAAGAAGATATCATAAGAGAAGCTAGCAAATATTTATAGATAAATGAAAATGAAGAATACAGCATGCTAAAAGTTATAGGATGCTATGAAAGCAATGCTAAAGAGGAAATTATAGCTTCAAATGCCTAATTAAAAAACAAGAAAGATCTCAAATCAACATTCTAACTTAACAACCTAAGAAACTAAAAAACAAAGTACAAATTAAATGCAATGACATCAGAAAAAAGGAAGTAATAAAGATTGTAAGGGTAAGGGTTATTCGCTCAGTTGAGTCCAACTCTGTGACTCCATGGACTGTAGAACACCAGGCTCCTCTGGCCATGGGATTCTCCAGGAAAGAATACTAGAGTAGGTTGCCATTCCCTTCTCCAGGGACTCTTCCCAACCCAGGGTCTCCCACTTTGCAGGCAGATTCTTTATCTGAGCCACCAGAGAGCAGGGTAAATGAAATAGAGGGAGAAAAAACAGTAGAGAAAATCAAAGAATCTATAACTGGTTCTTCAAAAACATTAACAAAATTGACAATGTTTTACCTAGTAGCCTAATTAAAAAAGAGAAGATTCATATTACTTAATCAGAAATGGTAGGGGGACATTACTACCAATTTGAAACAAATTAAAAAAATAAAATAGTATTGTGAATAACCACATGCCAAAAAATTGGATAACCTAGGTAAAATGGACAAATTCCTAGAAACATAAAACCTACCAAAATTAAATCAAGAGGAAATGGAAAACCCAAGGGAATTCCCTAGCAGTCCAGTGATTCAGACTCCACAAAGCAAAAACTACTTTTGCTTCAAAGGGCATGAGTGGGGAATCAAGACCCTGCAAGTCATGCCACAGGCTTCTCAGGTGGTGCTGAAAAGTTAAGTAAAAGTGTTAGTCGCTCAGTCATGTCTGACTGTGAGACCACATGGACCACAGCCTGCCAGGCTCCTCTGTCCATGGAATTTTCCAGGCAAGAATACTGGAATGAGTTGCCATTCCTTTCTCCAGGGGATCTTCATGACCCAGGGATCGAACCTGGGTCTCCAGCATGGCAAGCCAATTCTTTATGTCTGAGCCACAGGTGGCACTAATGGTAAAGAACCTGCCTGCCAATGCAGGAGACACAAGAGAGGCAGCTTCAATCCCTGGGTCAGGAAGGTCCCCTGGAGTAGGAAATAACAGTTCAGTTCAGTCGCTCAGTCATGTCCAACTCTTTGTGACCCCATGGACTGCAGCACACCAGCCTTCCCTGTCCATCATCAACTCCCAGAGCTTACTCAAACTCATGTCCATTGGCTGGATGCCACCCAACCATCTCATCCTCTGTTATCCCCTTATCCTCCCACCTTCAATCTTTGCCAGCATCAGGGTCTTTTCAAAGGAGTCAGTTCTTCATATCAGATGGCCAAAGTATTAGAGTTTCAGCTTCAGCATCAGTCCTTCCAATGAATATTCAGATCTGATTTCCTTTAGGATTAACTGGTTTCATCTCTTTGCAGTCCAGGGGACTCTCAAGAGTCTTCTCCAACACCACAGTTCAAAAGCATCTGTTCTTCGGTGCTCAGCTTTCTTTATAGACCAACTGTTGCATCCATACGTGGCTACTGGAAAAACCATAGCTTTGACTAGACAGACCTTTGTTGGCCAAGTAATGTCTCTGCTGTTTACTATGCTGTCTAGGCTGGTTATAGCTTTTCTTCCAAGGAGCAAGTGTCTTTTAACCTCATGGCTGCAATTACCATCTGTAGTGATTTTGGAGCCCCAAAATATAGTCTTTCACTGGTTCCATTGTTTCCCCATCTATTTGCCATGAAGCGATGGGACCAGATGCCATGATCTTAGTTTTCTGAATGTTGAGTTGGCTTAAAGCCAACTTTTTCTCTCTCCTCTTTCACTTTGATCAAGAAGTTCTTTAGTCCTTCGCTTTCTGCCATAAGGGTGGTGTCATCTGAGTATCTGAGGTTATTGGTATTTCTCCAGACAATCTTGATTCCAGCTTGTGCTTCATTCAGCCCAGCATTTCACATGATATATTCTGCATATAAGTTAAATAAGCAACAGTTAGAACTGGACATGGAACGACAGACTGGTTCCAAATTGGGAAAAGAGTACATCAAGGCTGTATATTGTCACCTGTTTTTTTAACTTATATGCAGGGAATAACAACCTACTCCAGTATTCTTGCCTGAAAATTTCCATGGGCAGAGGAGCTTGACAGGCTATATAGTCCATGGGACTACAGTCAGACAGACACAACTGGGCAACTATACACACACACACACACACACACAAGCCACACCACATGGAAAAACAAGCAAAAAAAGAAAGAAAGAAAGAAAAGAAAACAAGAAAAAATTCCAAATGTACCTATAATTGGCACGGATTAAATCAGTAATCAAAAACCCTTCAGCAGTGAATTCCCTAGCAGTCCACTAGTTGGGATTCCACACTCTCACTGCCAAGATCCCAGTTTAATCCTTGGTCTATTATTCACTCACCTCAGTCATGTCGAACTCTTTGCGATGCCATGGAATGCAGCACGCCAGGCCTCCAAATCCTTCACTATCACTCAGAGCTTGCTCAAACTCATGTCCATTGAATCCGTGATGCCATCCACCCATCTAATCCTCTACACCCTCTTCTCCTCCCGCCTTCAATCTTTCCCAGCATCAGGGTCTTTTCCAGTGAATCCACTCTTACTGTAACTGGCAGAGCCCAGTTACACGCCACACAGTATCTGCGTTGCCGCGATCTCCAATTTGGTCTTGAGCCCCTAAACCCCAACATTGTCTCATCCCCTGATTTCTGCTTCTAGACTTCAGGATGCGGCCCGCCATCCTGAACCCTTCGATTGTACATTTTGCCTTTCCCGGACCTGTACCCCATTGCACTTGCGCACTTCCCACTAGTTACTCCGATCTCCGCGTCCCTTGCCGCCCGGTCCGAAGAGAGCCGATTTCAGGTAGCCAGTTTCCCTTCCCCAAGACTTTATTCCCTTGAATCAATGCCACTCCTCGGCTTAAGAAGCAGAAAATGGGGATAAGAGCAGCTTTGAGGTTCGATGTCCTGAGCCAAGAGACCACGAACCTGCAAAGGGAACAGATGTGCCGCGAGGTAGGCGTGTCGAATGGAACACTGAGGTTTCTTGACACTGAGGTCTGGGTGTGAACCTGTCACTCCGTCACTCATGTCTCGTTTCAGCTAGAATCAGTTCTCCTGGGATCTGTGCCCCACCACCCCACCCCCCTCCCCCGCTCCGCAATGCCGCTGCAGTGCTTGCCGCGCTGGAGGGTCTCTACAGGCTGCATGGATCATGTGCTGTGCGCTCAGACCCAGCGATCTTGTGTACGGGGAGAAGCTTCTTTCTCTGCGTTTTACCTGCTGAGGACAAGTCAGGACCTCGGACCTTCCCGGAAGGCTTAGAGCAGTCCCTCCAACAGAGAGATCCAGAAACCTGTTGAGCAGGGTGTAGGAGGGTCGAGGTGCTTGGTAATCAGGTTTTACAGAGCACGTTTATTCCAGAGAGTCATGGACGCAGGACGTATTCCTGCTGCTGTGTGCTATGCGCTTCCTGCTGGACTGTGAGCATCACCTGGATGCCCCGGTGCACCAGGGTCATCTTGTGAGTGCCTGCGGTGAGGGAGCGCGCACATGTTTGGAGTCAGTGCTCAGTTTGTGGGTGTGCAAGAGTAGACAGAAGCCAGCATAGGATTAAACTCCCGCAGGACTCTTCAGCACCATCAAGCTTGGCGGGCTTTCTAGCAGAGGACTGAATTGCAGTAGATGAGGGTGCAGGGTCACTGGAACATCTTGGCAAACAGCAGCCGGAAGCAAGGGGCAGCTGGGCAAATGGTTGGGGAAGGAGGGTGAGCATTAGGTGATGAATGTTGGGGGAGGAGGCGTGGGGCTAGAAGTCGGCTTGGAAGCTGGGAGGCATCTAAGCCTTGCACTTCCCTGCTCAGGCTCAGCGGGGTATCCAGCCCCTCCTTACCCAATGAAGGACCACCCAGCCTGACTCCAGGTAGCTGCGGAGGGTGTTGATTGGGAAAGTGTATTGAGATCCCACGGAATCTTCTATGAACTTCCCTGGAATCTTCTATGAACTTTCCTGGTAAGCTCTTCCAGATCCCTAACTGGGTGGAGAACAGGTACATGGTTAGTAAGATAGCATTCCCTCAAGACTGGAATATGATTCCCATTTCAGAGATAAGTATGTTGAGACTTTACTAGTTTCTAGCCTGTGATCTTATTCCTGGCAAAGTTACATTTAGAACAGAGTTGAAATCTGTCAAAGTTCCTGGACTTCCATAGCTTTATCTCCACACTCCCTGCTCTCCTGTGCGCGCTTCCTGCTGCCTGAATCCGACTCCCCGCTTGGGCACAGAATCATCACCTCTGCTGCGCATTAACCCTGAAGCGCTCTTTGATGGGGGTCTATGGTCAGATCAAGGGGAGTCAGGATTCTCTGTAATGCTGGATTCTACTCTACAGGATAGCATGACTAGGAATGGAGTGGGACGCGCGCCTGTTCAAAAACCTTCAAACGGAACAGGCAAAATTAACCGTGACGTCAAATTGTCCTCAAATTCCGACTTATTTTTCCTGTTTCTCATTCGCCCCCACCAACCCCCCTCTGTGTCCCCCTCCCACGCCCGCCATCAATGACCTCAGTGCAAAAACAAGTGGGGTGATACTTCTGGATGCTCCATGTTCTGGACGCAAGTGGTGACACAATCCTTCTGGGGCTCACATCCTTCCCCTCATTGGTTGCCCGGAGCTCCTGGAACCCCCCTAGACTCACAGCAGCGGGAATAAAAGCAGCTGCTCGCGCTGGGAGGATTCAGAGGCATTCAAGTGTCTTCGCCACTTCTGCCAGAGTGCCATCGCCTGCCACCAAAGCTACTGCTGCTGCTCCTTCCTCTGCTCCCAGCCACCTTGTGCCGGCTGTCAGGTAAGCCCGGAGATGACTGCTTAGCTGGGATTCTGTTTTTCTTTCTCCCCTTGCTTCCCTCTCTCTCTCCAGTACTTTTTCTTAGCGGATCTCTTCCTGTCTCAACGGCTCTGTCCACTCCTGTCCAGGTCTCTTCACACACACTGAGTTACTCTGCAAGACTCCTTCCACAGGTAACCCTGAATGGTCTCAGTTTGCAAACTCCCTTCTTCACTCTCCTCATGCCCAGCCTGGCTCCAGCCTCTTTCTTGCGGCTCATGTGCTTAGGTCAGTCTGGGAGGCTGAAGTTCCCCCGGGCACTGCAGGCTGATCCTGATGCAGGAATACCTTTATGAAGCCAGTGCTGTCACGGGTCACATCTCATATCCAGTGGACCAAGGGAAATGGGTTTCGAATCCAGGACAGTGTAGGCAGGTGGGAAACAGGGACAGGTAGCTGTTAAATAGAAGCCCTCATTTGTGGGTTCTGGGAATTTTTTTTTTTTTTGCCAGTTTAATCCCTGGGTCCCAATTTGAGGCTTCCAGATTGACTCTTACTGGTCATATTTATCAATGTGTGGAACAGCTGAGCATTGGAATTTGGTCCTTCAGTTTCTTGGGGATTGCAACAGCAGAAATTTGTCCTTGGGAACCTCATTCCCCCACCGTGTGTAGCAAAAGCCCCACACCAGCAGGACAGCTCCGGGTTGTACAAGCGGGAACTGGTGGTCACAGGTACTCCCAGTTTGCCCTCCTGGAGTTGGAGGACAGACTGGGAGTCTGTAAGGTGCTGGTAGGGGCCTATAGACCAACATCTTTTCACCCAATTTCCTGCCAGGTTTCTTTGCTAAACCAAGCATTTTACAGGCTTACTGGATCATCTAGTGGTTTATTTAGATATTGAGGATATGATGGTGAAACGGAGTGAAATGACCAGCCTGAAACCAAGACAAGTGGGAGTTAGACGCATAGGCTGGAGCAGAGCCCAGGTCTGTGGGCTCGCGGAATTTAGACCTGCTACAGGTGGTGACATTCTTCCCTTGCAGAGAGGTGTCATGGGGTCCTGGAAGCTCCCCCTCTTCCTGGTCCTCAGCATCCTGATCATCCACCAGGCAGGCATGCTCCAGGCAGCACCATTCAGGTGAGACAGCCCTTCCTGGAGCCCTGTCACTTCCCACAGCCCCTGAAATTATACAGTTCTATGTTCTCAGTTGTGCTGTGCTGACTCTGGCTCTTATGAGGGGGTGGTAATGTATGAATGTAAACATGTAGATAAGTTTATCATAAATTTTTTATGAGACAGAGATGTATAGCACACAGTTTACAGATAGACATAACATGATATTCCTTGCAAATATCATATACTGTGAAACTCACAGCATTCTTTTGTTGATTTTTACCAGACATTTTTATCTTTAGGAAACCTAGTTACTAGTTTAACCACAATTTGAGCAATGAATTGCATCCTAATTTGCTAATTGCTTTGCCAATAAATGTTATTAAATCTGATATATAAAATCTGACATATATTTTATCTAATTTCTCACCTTCATTCAAATTAGAGTGAAACCATTTTCAGATTTAAATAATTTTATTAATAATGGCTATATTTTATACTAAGCTCATAAAATTCCTGAAAATCTAAACCATCACCTTTCACAAGTGTATATGATTCACTTGAACCAAGCCACTTCTCTAGGTCACACCAGATCCTAAATCCTGGTGAAGCAGCAATTTTGGATGAACAATGGCCAATGCCCTGTCCACTGAGAGCTGGTTTAGTCACATTTGCAGACAAAGTCCCAGAATCCAAGAAACTTTGTTGCTTATCCTAAGATGAGGATTTTCAGGGACTCGGAGCACCATTGCTCTTGTTTCTCCTCCCCAGGTCGGTCTGGAAAAATGGCTTTGTACCAGCTACACTCACTGAGGAGGAATCGTACTTCCTACTGGCCACAATAGTGAAATATTACGTGCAGAAGAAGGCCAGTGAGCTGGAGTATGAGACTGAGGACTTCGGGTAAATCTGTGTATCCCTCTCAGAACATGGCTTACCTTCTCCATTGGCATACCAGGAAGACATGTCCTTAAGCATGAGATTGGGGGACTTCCCTGGTGGTCTGTGCTTCTGATGCAGGGGGTGCCAGTTTGATCCCTGGTTGGGGAACTCATGTGTTGGTCACATGTTGATCTCACATGTTGGCCAAAAAAAAAAAAAAATTGAGATTGGGATAGTGCCATAAGTGTCTCTCTCACGTCATAAGCCTTGGATGATTTTTAATTTACACAGAAAAGACTGGCTATTACAGATCTATATTCCAAGACCAGTAACCCGAGCCCCCTTTGTTTTAAAATACCCCTGGAAATGTCTACAGGGAGTGATTGTAGTATTTTCCCTAATGCTCTATGATTTTCTACTGTGATGATCATATTTAGCAGAAACATTTAAGGTTCACTGGTGCCTCTCAGAGTAGTAATTTTCCACTGATGGTACCATGGAACAGCACCTGTCCTCAACCTCTCACTGACAGATCTTTTCATTTTTCTCCATCCTACAAATCAGCATCATTGCCCAGAAGAGAGCCAGTCACACCGCCACCTGCATGACCCATAAGATGGCAAGCTTCCTGGGCAGATCTGGGAGCAAGATTAAGAGGAACATCATGTCCACCAACGTGGCTCCAAAGCCTCTGGCCGGCACCAGAGGGATCTTCAGAACCAAGAAGTGAAATAACTCCAGGAAGAAGGTCACCACCCTAGTACTGTCACAGCTAGTGGTTGGGTATTATAGACATGCATGCCACATTCTAACCCTCTCTTGGCCTGTATCATAAAAAAATCCACAGCAGAGTTGCTGAGCCCAGTGTCTAGATATAGAACAGAGAGTCTCAATATCTGAAATCCCTCTAACTTGGGTTCATTTGTTTTCCAGTGTCTCCCGGTGATACTGAGATCTGCCGGGAAACATAGATCCTATTCATTTATAACACTGTTCCAGACTTCCCTGGTAGTCCAGTAGTTAAGACTGCATACTTCCACTACAGGGGACAAAGCTTCAGGCCCTGGTTGGGGAACTAAGATCCCACATGCTTAAGATCCCACACTGCAACATGCCACACCATGGTGCAGAAAAAGCAAGCATACAAACAAAAACTGCTCCTTGCAGTTATAATTGTGATTATTCTAGTTTTTGAGTTTGAAAGGCAAAGACCCTACCCTTTGAGAATATTCCCTACAATGTCATCTGGATTCAGAGATAGACTTGGGTTCAAATACTGTGTCCTCTACTATGTCACCATGGGCCAAAACCCTCTATAAGCCTCAGTTTCCCCATTTAACTTGAAGGCAACAATACTAGCTACCTGTTAGCAGCTGAACTCTACTTCTTGTAATTTGCAGTGAAAGAAACTTGCAGAAAAAATAGCATGGAAGACACACATGTATGCATGCTTGTTGATGTTAAAAATGTTCTTTTCCTTGAAGTAAACTGAAGCTAAATGCAAAATAAAATCATCTACAGTTACCTAGTGTGTATCTTTTTAATATTTGATTCTATGTTCAGTAAATGTGATTCATGTTTCATTGGCTTATCTGGCAGAAAATTAGGGCCCTGTCAGCCAACTTTGCCAAGAGGTATTACATCCATTATGAATTCAAACTTAGTCTTCAGACATATTTTGTCCTTAGAAGTATTTTGATTGTGAGATCTTTTAGTGATAACTTATCTGACAATGTTTATTAAATGGCAACCAAACTCTTAGTTTAAAACAAACTTAGCCAAAATATACTACATGTTTTCCCTGTGCTCTAAAGTTAGAATGTCCTTAAAATAACTTTAATATTCTTTAATATGTGTGTGTATACTCAGTCATGTCTGACTCCTTGCAATCCCATGGACTGTAGCCTGCCAGGCTCCTCTGTCCATGGAATCCTCCAGGCAAGAATACTGGAGTGGGTTGCCATTTCCTATCCCAGGGGATCCTCCCAACCCAGGGATCGAACCTGCACCACTGAGGCACCTGGGAAGCCCAATCTTCTTTAATAAGCATGTTCAGCTTAACCTACTGTTTATTTTGCTTCTTTAAAGTTAACTCTTTTTAGAAGCACAGTGTAAGAATATTTATCAAGATCTTTTGCAAAGCCAGAGTAAAAAGGCTTCAAATTAGGACTGAAGTGACTCTCTGAGCGAGGTTCACAGATTTAAAGAACAGACTTGTCGTGTTCTGTTTCCTTACTCTTCCTACTTGGCGCTCAAAGTTCCATAGAAGCCCAGTTGCTTAAGAATTTCCAAAAAAAAAAAAAAGAAGAAGAATTTCAGTAAACTTTGCAGTCAACATGACTGTGGGGAAGACAAGTCCCTGACTAGGAGCTAGTCCTGTGCCCCAGGCAGCAAATTCTGACCTCCACTGATTACATTTCCTGTGTTATACAGGCTAACAATACTGTTTCTTTACATCAGAAAACTTAACTATTTGTAATGATACATCTATTTGTGATTATTTGATTTATGTACACATTCCCCAATAGACTGTAAATACCATGAAAGTGAGGTCCATGGCTAGTTTTGCTCACCATTACATCTACAGCATTTAGTCTAGGAGGTGTTCAATAATTCTGTGATGAATGAGTGAAGAAACATCTGCCAAGTCTATACAGAGCCCAGATTTCTGGTTCCACTGGTGCTGCCCTGTATGACCTTGGACAGAGAATAACATTTCCACTGAGTCTCAGATACCATGTTTGGAAGAGGGTCTTCAGGAAGATGGTCACTCAGTGTTTGTCCATCCACTTTAGACTTCTAAGCTCTTTAAATATAAAGGAAGGAAGTCATCCAGATTAGAAAATGGCCCAGTAGGGTGCTGTAGCAGAGGCAGTGGCAGACGGTGGTTTGCTGAGCATCCCTACGAAATGGCATGAATGACTCCCGAATGAAGTGTGACCTCTCTACAGCTTTTGGAAAAATTGTGAAGGGAAAGAAGCTTCTCTGAAGCTTCACTGAAAACCACTTTTTTCCTTCCTCTATCAGTTTCTTAAATCCTCACACCCACCACCATCAACATGATCATGCTGACAACTCCAACAGATCAGTGTCCTCTCACCTCCCATTCTGTCCTGACTGTAAAAAAAAAATGCTGAAATAAACACATTCACATATAAGTGCACTTTTAGGAACTTTTTTTTTTTTTTAACACTTTGCTCTCCTGCCGTTGGGGTTTGCATTTTCCAACTTAAGCTGTTTGGGGGGGTGGGGGGCGGTGTTTAACTCATATAAATTAAATAGTAAAGACTGAACTTCAGGCACGGTGGGAACTTTTTTTAGTGGTTTAAGGGAGGCTTTCATAAGCTTCCTCAAATCCCATGCAGAGGTGCTACATTTTACCAGCTTTACCTCACTGCCTGACTCCTAGGAGCATCAACGAAATCCAAGTGCACAAACCTATTCTACATAACACTTTGTCAACAAAATCATCACTTAGGTACCCTTTCAGGGCTGAGACTCTGGTGAGGTATGTGAGGTATTCACCTAGGGAGCAAATTAAGGGGGCACCAAAAAGCTTAGTTATCAAGGTGATATTTTAATGTAACACTTTAAAATAAAAATGCAGAAAAAATTCATGATGAAGATACCAAGTTTTTAATGAGCCAACATCAGTATTGATTTTTTTTTCTTTTTGCCTTAGGCTTCAATACGGCTAGACTAGGCATTTGAACTCTTCCTCCCTTCCATTCTGATGAAACACAACTGTGAGTGTGCATAATGAAATGTGACAACAAGGCCCCTTGTGCTGATTGCATCACTGTAGGCTGGGGGAAGGGCTGTTGGGAGGGCACCTGGCTCAGACCATGGGAGCAGGCATCCAAGAACTGACAGGGAACCTTCAGAATGTGTCCTGGGGGGAGGCTTCCAAGTTCAAGAAAGAGGCTTCGGCTGGAGCACAGACACTCTAAAACCATTACCTGTCTGCACATAGAAATATCAGAGCCATGTACAGGGTTTTCACATTTCTTCAGGCAGCCATTCAGCCCTGCATACTGAAGAAGGGATCTCTGCCGTGAAACAGAAATACTTCATTTCCTGTTCTACCAAACATCCCTGTCCTGATAAAGTCCAGAGACAAACATAATATTGGTTGTTTTCTCTCACTCTAGGAGCAAACGCAGGGAGGGGGGACAAAGAGAGGGCTTTCGTTTCGCTGAGTGCTGAGAGAACACAGTAAATGATGACAGGAAGGATCTGTGTTCTGAGAGACTTTAAGTGAGTCGTGACGACCTCCCACACAGTGTCCCCAAGGGGCAGTGGGGGTGGGGATGAGGCATCTCATCAGTGCCGTTAGTGAGTCAGGCTGCCTTCAAGGCTTCAGCTCTCCTCTGCTAACGTAGGCAGGGGGAAAATGCCAAAGGAGAAATGCTCCTTACTTTACGTTTTTGAAAATAAATGATGGAACAGGGCCACTCTTGAACCAAGCACCATACTGCCTAATAGCTGTGGCCAGCCAGACAACGCAAGCGGGATGATGTTGGGGAAAGCAGACAGGGCTGACCTCAGACATCCAGCAGGTGATATGACTCCATTCCTGGTGCCTCTGCATCACTGTGCTCCGCCTGCAATGCCAGTATCCTCCCTGGGCCATTTCCACCGACTTTTGGCTAGACGCTGAGGACTAAGTTTAGAATGGTCACTTAACATATTATTTTTTCCATTTTACTAGAAAGTTATTGATTAATAAGAATTTTAAGGACTCCCTAAAGGTAATATATTAGGCATTTGTAATAGGCAGTAGGTAGATATTCCGTGGCTGGAGATCCTGTGAAACATACAGGACACTGGAGATGTCCACTTACCAGATAGTGAGCTCAAAACAGTTAAAAAGGAAAACTTAAGGCTAACTACCTAGATTCCCCTTCAGTGTTCTTGCATCAGAGATACAGAAATTGAGAGACTAGAAACACTCTTGGACAACAAGGCTTGCTTAGCAGATGGGGGCCTTTGCTCTTGGCATTCCTTCTTTGGAATATTTTCCCCATATCTCTTCCCCTGAGTGCCCCTCCATCCCCACCCCTCACCTCCAATATATCCACATCCTAATTCCCAGAATCGGAGTATGTTAGGTTTCATGTCATGGAGCAATAAAATGGAATTAAGGTTGATAAGGGCTTCCTTGGTGGCTTAGAAGGTAAAGAGTCTGCCTGCAGTGTGGGAGACCCAGGTTGGATCCCTGGGTTGATAAACATCTGTCTGTTGAGAAGCGGAGATTATCCCGGATTATCCAGGTGGGCCAAAGTAATCACAACTGTCCTAAGTAGAAGAGGCAGGCAGAGAAGGGGGCAGAAGGTCACTGAGATCCAATGTGCTGCCTTTGAAGATGAAGGAGAGGGAACATGCCTTAAGAAATGTGTGTATCCCCTAAAATTTGAAAAAGGCAAGGAAACTAATTCTTCCATAGAGCCTCTAGAAGGAATGCAGCCATACAAACACCTAGCTTTTGGCCTCTAAGACCCACTTTGGACTTCTGAGGACAAAAATCTGTAAGATAATAAATATGTGGTTTTAAGGCACTCTAGTAATTTGTTACAGCAGCAGTAGGAAACTAACTCATCTTATCATTTAAGTTCAAATGTCATCTTCTTAAAGAGACTTCTTGACATCTCTCATCTGATAAGGGATTTTCCTATGCCCAAGCACTTTCTGTAACACATTTTCATTTTGTCTGCTTATTATTATCTACAATTACTTTACTAATGTGTTTACTACTTTTCCCTCTCACAAGAATGTAAGTTCTAGGAGGGTAGTGGTTTTCTTTTCACATATTATCTTCATTGCTTTGCATACTACTACATGGTAGACACTTAAATAATATCTGCAGTGTGAATAAGCCTTAAGCCAACAAGGACCATAACATTCCTGCTACTGCTTAGTCACAAAGGGCAGCTGTTACAAGTGTCCCGTGGCCAGTAGGTCCTGTGTTGCAAGGAACTCCCAACACAAAACAGGAATAGAAGCAGAAATAGCAAACAGAATTTTCCAAGTAGTTAATCAGTTGCTTAATTTTAGGTACCTGGAAGCAAAAAGTTTGAACAGTAAGCACTATCCCTGGACAACTGTAGACCAGACAGCCTTCTGTGACAGCCAAGAAGTAACCAGTTGGGGATGACCAGAAAGCTGTGAAAATATATGTAATTAACTCAGGTTGCCTAAATTCTAACTACAATTCATAAGGGAATCACATGTAAAAACACCTTATAACGTAAGGACAAAAGGATAAATAAAAAAAGGCCAAAGAGTGAGATTACTTTCTTTTTATATTGATAGGTCAATTCTTTAATGGAAATTCTGAAGAGTATCAGGTTCAGCTAAAGACAACAGTGTTGATAATCTCCAGTTGTCTGGTCAGATACAAGCAGACCTGATTCCTAAAAGGAGAGCCACAGAAAGAGCTGGCTGCCAGGGACGTTGGATCCGCCTGCTCGTGAGGAAGGCGGTGCTGTCTCGTCTTCCAGGCCCAAGTGCCCAACCAGCTGGGACTTGCCTAGAGCCGCGCATAAATCAAAAGGGCCGCACACCCTCCCAGCCCAGAACAAAGCCAGCAGTAAACAGCCCGAGGGCCCTACGCTCAGCCAGCCAATGGCCATAGAAATGGGGCGGGACTTCGGGGGTAATGGACCAATAGGATGTGGTGGGGATGGAGCTCTCCCCGGGTCCTAGGGCGGCCCGGGTTTGCAGCCCCCGCCCCAGGCCATGTGGGAGCCTCACAGCGCCGAGGCGTTCGCGGCGGCCCTAGGCGGGGTCTTCTTCCTGCTTCTCTTCGCCCTGGGCGTCCGCCAGCTGCTGAAGCAGAGACGGCCGTCGGGCTTCCCCCCGGGACCGTCGGGGCTGCCATTTATCGGCAACATCTACTCACTGGCTGCCTCGGCCGAACTCCCCCATGTCTACATGAAAAAGCAGAGCCAGGTGTACGGCGAGGTACAGCCGACGGAGGGCCCGCGCCTTCCTCCCCGGGGTGGGGGATGAGGGTGGGGTCCGATGCTCGTGGGTGCCAGTTATCGGGACCCTGCTCCGTGTGCCCGCAGCGTGGAAGCAAGCCCGCTTCCTGTGCCAGGGGACAAGGTCCTCGGGCGGCGCCACTGCCGGGGGCGGGAGAAAGGAGAGCCCCGCCCACCCGACGCCCGCGGAAACTGGGCGGGATTCTCCCGCCCCCGAGGGCGAAGAGGTGCAGCTCCCGCGCATGTGCAGTGGGACCCTGGACCCGCGCCGGCCGCCCCGTCGGGCGTCACAGGCGCTGCCTTCAACGTTCCTACCCCGCGCCCGGCTTCTCGGGTTCACGGAACCTCACGCCGCGCGCGTAGGTTAGCCTCCCCTCACGGCTTCTGTGGCTTTCTAGGGTTGAGTTAGTGGTTAATAGGAGGTCGTTGGGTATTTGCATTTGAGAATGGCTGGTCTAGGCGTCTGCTGTGAGGAGGAGAGAGCGCAGGTGAAGGACTGTGAAAGAGCGAGTGAATTAATGAGTGAAGATCAGTGCGGTGTCCCACTGCTGTGCTATCTAGCTAGAGATAGGAGCGCCCCCACAGCAACACGGAGCCTCCCTTGCACTATGACCTCTCAAGGGCAGGTCTTCTAGTCCTCCTTTTTTTCGGCGGGTGAAACTTTGGTGCAGACCTGCTGAGTGATTTGTAGGTTGCCACACAGCCGCCCAAAGCAAGAGAAAGGCCAGAGTCCTAGCTTGCTTTGGGAAGAGTGTCCTAACAAGGAGGAGGCAGAAGATTCCAGAAAACGCCTTGACCCAGCTCAGTTGATTTGTTTTAAATCCTTTCCTTTATAGGAAACTACTAGCCAGACTCTGCCAGATTCTGGGATGAAGAGGTGAAGAAGGCAGTGTCAACTTAAAAAATTCGCTGATGTGAGAGTTGGGAGTTAAGTTTTATTTGGGGGCAGAATGAGGACTGCAGCCTGGGAGACAGCACCTCAGATAGCTCTGAGAAGCTGTTCCAAAGGCCACGGGGTAAGGCCAGTATTTATGTGACTTTGGTTAAGGAGTTGTTCATGTAATTTGGGCACATATTTTTGCAGAAGGTTTTAGTAGTCGTGAGGAGCAGATGTCACCATGAAGGAGTTGAGTGCTTTTCTAGATGTGAAGAGATGCTTGAATTGGGTTCATAAAATTAGCTTCTGAAAATAGCAGCCTATCTGAAGACCTGTTCTGCCAGTTTTCTGGAATGGAGTGCCTCATTCCTGGTTTCCATCCTGACTGCCTTCAGGGCATATTGAAGGTCAGCAGGTACAACAGCACTTGATGTAGAGGTAGATGGCAAGTGCCAATTTGTAGTGGACAGCAGTCACAGCCTGATTTTAGGTAGTTACAGTCCAGTGAGAGAGAAAAATTAATGATCAACCACAAATTGTGTTGTGAAAAAACAGGACTGTTTGGCAGTTGTGGCATTCAGGTTTGGGATTACATTCGTATTTAAACCAGTTTTTACAAGAATTATTCTATTTCTGCAGTTCACTAATGGTCTGTATCACTATAGGAAGGCTGGACTTAAAGCAAATAGGTATAATTCTTAGATTTTATTTTCCATCCTCCAGTTTGTGAGTGTATTTGCATGGTTTTCATCAAATATATTTGGTTTCTGGTGTGTTGGTATGAAGCATCATCAATATTACAGAGAAATCAGAAGATGTGAAAGTACAAGACCAGAGGTTGAGTCCTCTTTCGTCCGATAAAACTTGACCTTTTCTTGTCTAAATCTTAATTTTTCATGATATGCATCATGGCAATAATAGTAACTGAACACAGCTAAGTGCTACTCAAATGTTCTTGGTTATTAATTACAGAAGAATTTATTAGACCTACAAAGTAGAAGGTGTTTTTAGACCAGCTATGTGAAATGCTGTCATTCAGAATAGGAAGTTGTTTTTCGTATGTAGATATTTGAAGTGAAAGGAACTCAATTTTCTATGAACATTCTTTTTGGGGAGAAGGTAATCTAAATCTCCCAGTAATGTAGCCTGCCAGACTCCTTTGTCCATGGAATTTTCCAGGCAAGAATACTGGGACAGGTTGCCATTTCTTACTCCAGAGGATCTTCCCAACCCAGGAATTGAACCCACGTCTTCTGTGTCTCCTACACTGGCAGGCAGATTCTGTACCACTGTGGTTGTTGTTCAGTGGCTAATCATGTCCGATTCTGCAATTCCATGAACTGCAGCACACCATACCTCCCTGTTCCTTACCATCTCCCATTGAACTGGTGATCTCATCCACCCATCTCATCATCTGTCACCCTCTTCTCCTTCTGCCTTCCATCTTTCCCAGCATCATGGTCTTTTCCAGTAAGTCAGCTTTTTGCATCAGGTGGCCAAAGTATTGGAGCCTCAGCTTCAATATCAGTCCTTCCAGTGAATATTCAGGGTTGATTTCATTTAGGATTGACTGGTTTGATCATCTTGATCTCCGAGGGACTCTGAAGAACCTTCTCCAGCACCACCAGAGCCACCTGCAAATCTCCCAGTAGTAGGACCCAAAAAACTGGGTTTGCTTTTTTGAGGGTGTGGAACCAAAAGATAAAACCAACCCAAAGATCAGTAGAAGGAAGGATTTACTACTTGCAAGTAAAAAGAACACAAGGGATCTTTCCCAAGGCAGCTTCTCTAGACAAGAAAATTGGGAATGTTTTAGGTTAAGGAATATGCATGTTCATGAAGGCTTGGGCAGAGTGTGCACATTCATGAAGGGGCTTGAGCAAGAAAATTCAGCATAGAACAGGGACAGAGGTTGACGGGTCAAGACAGTTGATTGAAGTCCCAGAGTTCAAAAAAGGTCTTCTTAGGTTCTAGTTGATCTGGTGGTTGAACGCTTCAGGCTAATGTTTACCATTTAAAGAGAACTGGGATTCTTTACAGCTGATGTATTATCTTTACTATTGTTACTTGTTTTGCGTGATAAATCATTTGTTCTTTTATTCCCTTAAGATTAATTACTGAGACCTGTACAAGGGCAAGTATTATGCCCAGGCTTAGATCCCCAGATAGCTTAGGCAGAAAATGACTTCTTTTAAGAAAGCCATTCCTGGTTCGTTCTTTCTGAGGACCCCCTATCCTATCTGATGATAAACAATAGAATATATGAATGTGTTGGAAGATTGTCATCTTGGGATAGGTAGCTCTAGTTTAATGGATTTGTGGCACGAATTACCAGTTTTATTGCTGATGCAACTACTTAAGGCAGTCATGGATCTTTACAGGCTTCCCTGATAGCTTAGTTGGTGAAGAATCCGCCTGCTTTGCAGGAGACCCCGGTTCGATTCCTGGGTTGGGAAGAGCCCCTGGAGAAGGGATAGGCTACCCACTCTAGTGTTCTTGGGCTTCCCTTGTGGCTCAGCAGGTAAAGAATCTGCCTGCAATGTGGGAGACCTGGGTTCGATCCCTGGGTTGTGAAGATCCCCTGGAGAAGGGAAAGGCTACCCACTCCAATATTCTGGCCTGAAGGATTCCATGGATAGCATTGTCCATGGGGTTGCAAAGAGTCGGACACAACTGAGGAACTTTCATTTTCACTTTGGATCTTTACAAAGTGGTCTTTTTACTGAAGGTGGTAAAATCAAATAGGACTAACAGAGTGGAGGGAGAAGAAAATGCAGAAATTGAAAAGATGTATGCATTGAAGACATTGAAGACATTGTTTGAGTAACTCTATTTCAGACTTAAGTTGAAAACCACCTAAAGTATTAACCCTTTAATCTGATAGCTCTTTATCTTAGTTGTGAAACACCCCTACAGGTCTCTCATTGTCTTAGAGGTATTTTCCAATTATCACAAAGTCTCAGAGTTGGTTTGAGTTTGTTTTTTTTTTTTTGCTTTGAGTTTTTAAAGTACTATACTTTTTTTGGAAGTGTAAGGAAACTATTATCTCCTGTACTTCTAGAAGGTTGTGGAAAGTTGTTTATATGTCTTACTTATAAATAGAATCTTATTTTTCTGCTATGTTTCATGATGATCTGGAGATGTGTGCTCAGAGAAAGTCATGGACTTTAAAACTGCTTATGAGAACTGACAATCACTTCAAGTGACACCTACTTTTATGAAGTCTGTGAATTCAATTCTCCTTCATAATTCTTGAAGACAACCAGTCCTGAAGTCTTATACAGTCATTTTAAAGACATTCTTATATAGAAGTGTACCACACTGAGACTTAACATTACCTTAGAGATCCACCCTGAATGTGTAAGCTTCTGCAGTGACTAATCTTAACCCAGATTTTCAGAAGCATTCCCTAGCTAGCAAAGCTAGTATGAGGGGTTTTAATAGATTATTTTCAGGTAATGAACATAAGGATAATAAAATAATTACTTTGAGGCAAATGGAGTTGACAACCTATAATTTATTTATACAGTAAGCATTTATTGAGATTTATGCAAGGCATTGAATGAGATTTTATGGAGTGTTCAAAGATGAAAGGGATGAAATCACTGAATCAAAAGAGTTTATAAGTTAGCTGACAACAGAAGATAAGCATTCATATAACGCTTCTGGTTTTTTGTTCTAGTGCTATATTGCTTGAGTCGTGTCTGACTCTTTGTCTGTAACCCACTGTAACCCACCAGACTCCTCTGTCCATGGCATTTACCAGGGAAAAATACTGGAGTGGGTTGCCATTTCCTACTCCAGGGGATCTTCCTGACCTAGGGATTGAACCTGTGTCTCCTGCATTGGCAGGCAGGTTCTTTTCCATTAGTACCACCTTTGGTAGTATTAAAGAAGTGCCATGGGAGCTTTTAAGCATGTGCTGTGGTGGTTCAAGGGAAAAAGAGAGTGCACCAAGAAAGGCTTCATGGTGGTTGGTCCCTAAAGACTTGGTGGTTTGGACAGTATGGCAGTCAAGGGAGGTATTCCAAATGAGAATACAGCCCAAGCAAATGTTGAAAAATATGGCAATTACCAGTTTTTATCAAAGGACTTTTTACATTCCTGTTATTGGCACTTAGTCTATAGTGTTGTAAAACATGCTTAAATGTGTTTCTCCACCACTTTTATTTAATTCAACATATATTTATCAGTTGTTAGCATATGCTATATACTATCCTAGTTGTGGATATTGAGCAATGAACAAAACAAATGAAAATCCCTGCTCTTGTGTGGTTTACGTTATAGTGGTGGAAGGGAGGCAGTAAGCAGGATAGGAACAATGTAAACATGGTAAATATATAACATGTTCGAGTATAAAGTATAAAATAATTAGGGTAAGGAAGATGGAGAATGTTAGGGGGTGAAATTTTAATGGGTTAGAGCAGGACTCACTGCAAAAAAGGCATTTGAGCAAATACTTAGAGGAAGTGAAGTAGCAAGCTATGGGAATATCTAGGGGAAGAACATTCCAGGCCAAGGGAACAAGTACTAAGGCCTTGAAGCAGGAATATGCCATGTTGAGAGTCACCTGTAAAGACACAAGAGGCATTTGAAATCATATAGGGGAGAAATGAAAGATTAGAGTGATGAAGATTACTCTAGATGAAAGATTAGTGATGAAGCTGGTAAGAAACTGTCATATTTTGTCTGTATTTTTAAGTCAAAACATCATGACGGCTGAGAAGTGATGTGGGGCTTGGGTGAAAAATGGAGTCAACGTGGCCAGTTTGGGACTTCCTGGCTGTCCAGTGGTTAAGAGTCTGTACTTCCCCCGCAGGGGGTGCAGGTTCAGTTTGTAATCAGGGAACTATGATCCAACATGCTGTATAGTGTGGCCGAAAGAAAAAAATCCAAAACAAAAAACACCATGAGCAGTTTGGAACCTGAATATAGTTGTAGGACATCTACCTGGTGTCCCAGAATTGCTTGATATATGGAAAATCACACATCTGGTGTCATAAGTATTGTAGTTGAGTGCTGAGAGTTGAGGAGACACACAGGAGGAAGAGTTTTTCCTTTGTATTTACTTAAAATTATGCTCCTGGGAAAAAACTTTAAGACCATGCCATTACTGCTCTGGGAACTGAAAAGAGCCCCTCCTTTGCTCAGCTGGTAATCGCTTCCTTTGTACTGAAACTCCCACACTGCCACTTTTGACATACCATTGCTTATGGCAGGCAGTCCACGACCCTTCCCCAAAGTTCTGGGTGTACCTTTTGCTCCGTTAGCAGGGTACATCCTTGTACCAAAAACTCTATTGCTCAGTTTGTTGATTCTATTGCTACTTGGAGGTCTTGATCACTTTTTCTTCTGTAAATACTTCTGTTGAACTTCAATTCTCTGCTAAGCCTTCTGGTTTCCTCCATCCCACCCCCCTAAAATTGTGTGAATCATGGCCAAAATCCATTCTGCCTGTTTGCACAGAGATGAGGCTTGACTCAGTATTTTTGGCACTCGAAAACCCTCAGCCAGGGACTTCCATGGTGGTCCAGTGATTGAGAATCTGCCTTCTAATGCAGGGGACATGGGTTTGCTCCCTGGTTGGGGAACTAAGATACTGCAGGGTATCTACTGCAACAGGAGAAAGCCTAGATGCTGCAGCAAAGAGCCCTGTACACAGTGATGAAGACCCTGCACAGCCAAATTTTTTTTTTTTTTTTTAAAGTTCTCAGCCAGTGCCTGAGAGGATGAGGATAAGCAATCATTGCATCTCACTGATAAGGCAGCACTGTTCCTCCACTGGATTAGGCCCTTATGTGGGGCTAACTAGAATAGAGTACAGGAGGTATGACATTTTAAGTGAAACTGTAATGAAGCACCTGAGAAACTACAGCAAGGAATAGGATGGATATTCCATCTTTTAGCTCAGAGGCACCTGTACCAAAGTGGCAAATGCCTGTAACTCCAAGGTCAGATACCCTTAGGGCCCTCTGTTAACTTCATGGCATTCAGGGGCCTAAATAAATAAACCAGTGAGTTTCAGTATGTTTTGTTGAGGAAGGGGAAATTTTTCCCTCTGCCCCTCTTAAATTCTTATGGCTGGACTAATAATAGAATTGACACAAGACAGAGTAACAGGAGAGAAAGAAACACATTAGAATTCATGCGCATGGAGGTCTCGTAGAAATGGGATGCAGGAAATGACCAAAGCAGGCAGATTTTATATTTTTTAGATAAAGAACCAATAAATTTGCAAAGAATTGACAGGGCAAGAAAATCTTTGGCTTTGGGTGCCCAATTAGTGAAGAATCTAAACAGGTCTTGTGATTGGGTAGTAAATTAAGGAAGTAGCAAGATTTGTTTAAAAAAGGCTCCTCATCCCCAAATTCCCTATCTTTGGTAATTGGCAGTAGGGGGTCCTAGGGCTTCCCTGGTGGCTCACGTGGTAAAGAATCTGCCTGCAATGCAGGAGACCCACGTTCAATCCCTGGGTCAGGAAGATCCCTGGAGAAGAAAATGGCAACCCACTCCAGTATTCTTGCCTTGAGAATTCCATGGACAAAGGAGCCTGGTGGGCCCAGTCCGTGGAGCCATAAAGAGCTGGGACACAACTAAGCGACTAACACCTCCTCCATATGCAAAGAGTGCACCTTTCACATGAGAGATTTATTTCCTACTTTCAGGGAGATACAAAGAGAGAGGTGTCCCTCGTTTTTATTTATTTCTATTTTGGCTTGCAGGATCTCAGTTCCCTACTAGGGATCACACCCAGGCCACAGCAGTGACAGTTCCAAGTCCTAACCAGTAGGCCACCAGGGAACTCCCTAGAGTATCCCTTTTTGTGTTGGCCATTTCTTCAGTAACTTTTAATTCAAAATAATTAATGCGCCATTGAGGCATATTTTGGGATTACATATACCAGGCCCCAACAAAAGTTGTCTTCAGTTTCAAAAGTCTCCTGGGCCTTTGACAATCCCCTCCTCTACCTAAACCTAGAACAATAAATGATATATAGATGGAGTCACCTCCTCAATTTTTCTTGGAAATAAACAGAGATTCTGAGATATCGTTGACTGTTTTGAGTTGGGATGAATTTTAAAAGAGCATATAACTCAAGTATTTCTTGATTTCCTATAGCAGCCCTGAAGCCCAAAAAGATTAAGGGTTCTATCCAGTGTCCTATATCTGTTTAATGGCAAAGCTTAAAGTATAACCCAGACCTCCTGAATCTGGTTTTCATTACACCATTTACAAGATTATGTCTTGAGTCACTGAATGCATAATAAAATCATTGTGCTTTATGTGCCTTATAGAGAGAAGGCACTCTATAAACAGTCAGCTGGGTAATAAATGCCAGTATTTTCAAGAAATAACAAATACTGGGAGAGCTGGACTTAGTACATGTAGATTTCTCTGGTTATATTTCTCAATATATTTTGCCATTTAAATGTTTTTCTTTTCTTCTCAAAGATCTTCAGTTTGGATCTTGGAGGTATATCAGCTGTGGTTCTAAATGGCTATGATGTAGTAAAGGAATGCCTTGTTCATCAAAGTGAAATTTTTGCAGACAGACCATGTCTTCCTTTATTCATGAAGATGACAAAAATGGGAGGTATGTTTGTTTTCACCTATCTAGTAATTTACTAAACTATTATAAATCGCACTTCTTATTTTATATAAATTTATTACATAGTAGTGACTGAACAGCTTAATTACAACAGACTTAGCAACTGAACAACAACAATCACATAGTAGAGATTGGTTTCTGTTGTACTGATTAATTTTTATTATTCAGTTACAAAGTCATGTCTGACTCTGCAACCCCGTGGACTGCAGCGCGCCAGGCTCCTCTGTCCTCCATGATTTCTTGGAGTTTGTTAAAATTCATGTCTGTGGAATCAATGATGCTATTACCATAACCATCTCATCCTCTGCCGCCCCTTCTCCTTTTGCCTTCAATCTTTCCCAGAATCAGGGTCTTTTCCAGTGAATTAGTTCTTCACATCAGGTGACGAAAGTATTGGAGCTTCAGCCTGGCATCAGTCTTTCCAATGAATATTTAGAGTTGATTTCCTTTAGAATTGACTGGTTTGATTTCCTTGCTCTCCAAAGGACTCTCAGAGAGTCTTGTCCAGCACCACAGTTTGAAAACATCAGTTCTTCCGTGCTCAGCCTTCTTTATGGTCCGACTCTCACATCTATACCTGACTACTGGAAAAACTGTAGTCAGGCTTAAATTGAAGAAAGTAGGGAAAACCACTAGGACATTCAGGTATGACCTGAATCAAATTCCTTATGATTATATAGTGGAGGTGATGAATAGATTAAAGGGATTAAATCTGGTAGACAGAGTGCCTGAAGATTGTGGACAGAAGTTCATACTGATTAATAGGAAAGCATTAATTAGTTAATTTAAGTCTTAGAACCTAACATTTGAGGACTTTCAGGCTCTATTACACTCATATTTTACACGCTAATTCTTCTGTTGTAATCTAGTTCTAATAAATACTGTAAATGATGTTTTAAAGAATTAGCACAAATATTAATATGTGCAGGTTTTGTGAAACAAGTATACATATGTGTGCACACATACTGGAATTAGAAGTATGTTTTAAGCTAGTCTTGAGTGCTTGGTGACATTTTATGATCATTTTACTTATAAGTTTATAAACCCTGAAACAGCCTTTCTTAACTACTAATTAATATGATATGTAAATGAAGAACTGTAGGGTATGTGTGAAGGACTAGTATTCTCTATGGTTTAGGCTTGACCAGTGTCAGATGATTATTCAACAAGAGAGAAAGGCTGAAAGTTAACAGAATGGATGAGAAGAAAGCAACAGAAGACTAACATAGAATGTTGATGTCTGTACATCTGTTTTCATGCATAATAGTATGAGTTTTTATGAACTTCAAATTTTTCCAATTTAATGAGAGCTTCACACTTCATTTCCAAGAAAAATACAATAGCTTGGTTACATAGACTAAAAAAATAGATTTAAAATGAAAAAGATAAAAAGTAACTATTAAATTGCAAAGCCAATCAACTTGTGCAAAGAAAACACCAATTTAAAAGGCTGAATTAAAAAAAATAAATTAAAAAAAATTTTTTAAATAAAAAAAATAAAATAAAAGGCTGAATTATCAGGCCAGAGTATGAAGACCCTTGAAAGCAATAATATAACTAAAAAGCAAATCTCCAGCTTCTTCAAAACTCTTCTAAGTAATAATTAGACCAAAGAAGAAATTATACCACAAGTATAATAGAAGATCTTTTAGGAAATTATGAAAATGAATGATATGATCAGAGTAATATTTAGGATAAGTATATGTGTTTTGGCATCACCTTTTGTTGGAGTGAAAGGCATTCAGTTGGAATTGGACGGGAATAAAAGCTGACCTTTTCCAGTCCCATGGCCACTGCTGAGTTTTCCAAATTTGCTGGCATATTGAGTGCAGCAATTTCACAGCATCATCTTTTAGGATTTGAAATAGCTCAACTGGAATTCCATCACCTCCACTAGTTCATAGTGATGCTTCCTAAGACCCACTTGACTTTGCATTCCAGGATGTCTGGCTCTCGGTGAGTGATCACACCATCATGGTTATCTGGGTCATGAATATCTTTTTTGTATAGTTCTTCTATGTATTCTTGCCACCTCTTCTTTATATCTTCTGCTTCTGTTAGGTCCATACCATTGCTGTCCTTTATTGTGCCCATCTTTGCATGAAACGTTCCCTTGGTATCTCTAATTTTCTTGAAGAGATCTCTAGTCTTTGCCATTCTGTTGTTTTCCTCTATTTCTTTCCACTGATCAGTGAGGAAGGCTTTCTTTCTTTCTTTCTTTCTTTCTTTTTTTTTTTTTTTTTTGAGGAAGGCTTTCTTATCTCTCCTTGCTGTTCTTTGAAGCTCTGCATTCAGATGGGTATATCTTTCCTTTTTACTTTTGTCTTTAGCTTCTCTTCTTTTCACAGCTATTTGTAAGGCCTCCTCAGACAGCCATTTTGCCTTTTTGCATTTCTTTTTCTTGGGGATGGTCTTGATCTCTGCCTCCTGTACAATGTCATGAACCTCCTTCCACAGTTCTTCAGGCACTCTGTCTATCAGATCTAATCCCTTGAATCTATTTCTCACTTCCACTGTATAATTGTAAGGGGTTTGATTTAGGTCATACCTAAATGGTCTAGTGGTTTTCCCTACTTTTTTCAATTTAAGTCTGAATTTGGCAATAAGGAGTTCATGATCTGAGCCACAGTCAGCTCCTGGTCTTGTTTTTCCTGACTATATAGAGCTTCTCCATTTTTGACTGCAAAGAATATAATCAGTCTGATTTCGGTATTGACCATCTGCTGATGTCCATGTGTAGAGTCTTCTCCTGTGTTGTTGGAACAGGGTGTTTGCTACGACCAATGCGTTCTCTTGGCAAAGCTCTGTTAGTCTTTGACCTGCTTCGTTTTGTACTCCAAAGCCAAATTTGCCTGTTACTCCAGGTGTTTCTTGACTTCCTGCTTTTGCATTCCAGTCCCCTGTAATGAAATGGACATCTTTTTGGGGGTGTTAGTTCGAGAAGGTCTTGTAGGTCTTCATAGAACCGTTCAACTTAAGCTTCTTCAGCATTACTGGTTGGGGCATAGACTTGGATTGCTGTGATATTGAATGGTTTGCCTTGGAAATGAACAGAAATCATTCTGTCATTTTTGAGATTGCATCCAAGTACTGCATTTCAGACTCTTTTGATGACTATGGTGGCTGCTCCATTCTTCTAAAGGATTCTTGCCCACAGTAGTAGATATAATAATGGTCATCTGAGTTAAATTCACCCATTCCAGTCTATTTTAGTTCACTGATTCCTAAAATGTCAGTGTTCACTCTTGCCATCTCCTGTTTGACCACTTCCAGTTTGCCTTGATTCATGGACCTAACATTCCAGGTTCCTATGCAATATTGCTCTTTACAGCATTGGACTTTACTTCCATCACCAGTCACATCCACAACTGGGTGTTGTTTTCCTTTGGCTCTGTCTCTTCATTCTTTCTGGAGTTATTTCTCCACTAGTGCATTCAAGTATGACCTAAATCAAATCCCTTACAATTATACAGTGGAAGTGAGAAATAGATTCAAGGGATTAGATCTGATAGAGTGCCTGATGAACTATGGATGGAGGTTCATGACATAGTACAGGAGGCAGGGATAAGACCATCCCTAAGAAAAAGAAATGCAAAAAGGCAAAATGGCTGTCTGAGGAGGCCTTACAAACAGCTGTGAAAAGAAGAGAAGTGAAAAGCAAAGGAGAAAAGGAAAGATACACCTATTTGAATGTAGAGCTTCAAAGAATAGCAAGGAGAGATAAGAAAGCCTTCCTCAGTGATCAGTGGAAAGAAATAGAGGAAAACAATAGAATGGGAAAGACTAGAGATCTCTTCAAGAAAATTAGAGATACTAAGCGAACATATCATGCAAAGATGGGCACAATAAAGGACAGCAATGGTATGGACCTAACAGAAGCAGAAGATATAAAGAAGAGGTGGCAAGAATACACAGAAGAACTATACAAAAAAGATATTCATGACCCAGATAACCACGATGGTGTGATCACCCACCTAGAGCCAGACATCCTGGAATGTGAAGTCAAGTGAGCCTTAGGAAGCATCACTATGAACTAGTGGAGGTGATGGAATTCCAGTTGAGCTATTTCAAATCCTAAAAGATGATGCTGTGAAATTGCTGCACTCAATATGCCAGCAAATTTGGAAAACTCAGCAGTGGCCACAGGAATGGAAAAGGTCAGATTTCTTTCCAATCCCAAAGAAAGGCAAAGCCAAAGAATGCTCAAACTACTGCATAGTGGCACTCATCTCACACACTAGTAAAGTAATGTTCAAAATTCTGCAAGCCAGACTTCAACAATACGTGAACCGTGAACTTCCAGGTGTTCAAGCTGGTTTTAGAAAAGGCAGAGGAACCAGAGATGAAATTGCCAATATCCGCTGGATCATTGAAAAAGCAAGAGAGTTCCAGAAAAACGTCTATTTCTGCTTTATTGACTATGCCAAAGCCTTTGACTGTGTGGATCACAATAAACCATGGAAAATTCTGAGAGAGAGGGATTACCAGACCACCTAACCAGCCTCTTGAGAAATCTGTATGCAGGTCAGGAAGCAACAGAACAGGACATGGAACAACAGACTGGTTCCAAATAGGAAAATGAGTACGTCAAGCCTATATACTGTCACCCTGCTTATTTAACTTATATGCAGAGTACATCATGAGAAATGCTGAGCTGGAAGAAGCACAAGCTGGAATCAAGATTGCCGGGAGAAATATCAATAACCTCAGATATGCAGATGACACCACCCTTATGGCAGAAAGCGAAGAAGAACTAAAGAGCCTCTTGATGAAAGTGAATGAGGAGAGTGAAAAAGTTGGCTTAAAGCTCAACATTCAGAAACTAAGATCATGACATCCGGTCCCATCACTTCAAGGCAAATAGATGGGGAACAGTGGCTGACTTTATTGTTTTGGGCTCCAAAATCACGGCAGATGGTGATTGCAGCCATGAAATTAAAAGATGCTTACTCCTTGGCAGGAAAGTTATGACCAATCTAGTCAGCATATTAAAAAGCAGAGATATTACTTTGTCAACAAAGGTCCGTCTAGTCAAGGCTATGATGTTTCCAGTAGTCACGTATGGATGTGAGAGGTGGACTATAAAGAAAGCTGAGCACCGAAGAATTGATGCTTTTGAACTGTGGTGTTGGAGAAGACTCTTGAGAGTCCCTTGGACTGCAAGGAGATCCAACCAGCCCTTCCTAAAGGAGATCAGTCCTGAGTGTTCGTTGGAAGGACTGATGCTGAAACTGAAACTCCAATACTTTGGCCACCTGATGGGAAGAGCTGACTCATTGGAAAAGACCCTGATGCTGGGAAAGATTGAAGGCAGGAGGAGAAGGGGACGACAAAGGATTAGATGGTTGGGTGGCATCACTGATTTGATTGACATGAGTTTGAGTAAGCTCTGGGAGTTGGTGATGGACAAGGAGGCCTGGCATGTTGCAGTCCATGGGGTCACAAAGAGTTGGACACGACTGAGCAACTGAACTGAACTGATCTCCCGTAGCATATTGGGCATCTACCGACCTGGGGAGTTCTTCTTTCAGTGTCCTATCCTTTTGCCTTTTCATGCTGTTCATGGGGTTCTCAAGGCAAGAATGCTGAAGTGGTTTGCCGTTTGTTTTCCAGTGGACCTCGTTTTGTTGGAACTCTCCACCGTGACCCTCCCATCTTGGGTGGCCCTACATGGCATGGCTCATAGTTTCATTAAGTTAGACAAGGCTGGGGTCCATGTGATCAGTTTGGTTAGTTTTCTGTGATTGTGGTTTTCATTCTATCTATCCTCTGATGGATAAGGATAAGAGGTTATGGAAGCTTCCTGATGGGAGAGACTGACTGAGGTGGAATCTGGGTCTTGTTTTGATGGGCGGGACCATGCTCAGTAAATTTTTAATCCAATTTTCTATTGATGGGCAGAGCTGTGTTCCCTCCCTGTTGTTTGACCTGAGGTCAAACTATAATGGAGGTAATGAAGATAATGGCAACCTCCTTCAAAAGGTCCCATGCAGGCACTGCTGCATTCAGTGCCCCTGACCCTGAAGCAGGCCACTGTTGACCCATGCTTCCACCACAGACTCCTGGACACTCCCAGGCAAGTCTGGGTCAGTCTCTTGTGGGGTCACTGCTCCTTTCTCCTGGGTTCTGGTGCACACAAGGTTCTGTTCGTGCCCTCCAAGAGTCTGTTTCCCCAGTCCTGTGTAAGTTCTGGCGGCTCTATGGTGGGGTTGATGGCGACCTCCTCCAAGAGGGCTTATGCCATCCATACCCATGTCTACTGCACCCAGAGCTCTTGTGCCTGCGGCAGGCCACTGCTGGCCCATACCTTCGCAGGAGACACTCATACACAGCTCTGGCTCAGTCTCTGTGGGATCTCTGGGTCCTGGTGTGCACAAGGTGTGTTTGAGCCCTCTGAGTGTCTCTGGTGGGTAAGGGGTTTGATTCTAAACACGATTTCACCCCTCCTACCCTCTTGCTGGGGCTTCGCCTTTGCCCTTGGACGTGGGGCATCTTTTTTTGGTGGGATCCAACATTCTCCAGTCGGTTGTTCAGCAGTGAGTTGTAGTTTTGGAGTTCTCACAGGAGACGGTGAGCACATGTCCTTCTACTCTGCTATCTTACGCCACTGGAAAGGGTGTAATCCCAAAGAATTTCCAATCCCAAAGAATTTCCAGTCCCAAAGAAAGGAAATGCCAAAGAATGTTCAAACTACCACACAATTACAGTCATCTCACATACTGGCAAAGTAATGCTCAAAATTCTCCAAGCCAGGCTTTAGCAGTATGTGAACCATGAACTTCCAGATGTTCAAGCTGGATTTAGAAAAGGCAGAGGAACCAAAGATCAAATGCCAACATCCATTGGATCATCAAAAAAGCAAGAGAGTTCCAGGAAAACATCTATTTCTGCTTTATTGACTACACCAAAGCCTTTGACTGTGTAGATCACAACAAACTGTGGAAAATTCTTCAAGAGATGGGAATACCAGACCGCCTTACCTGCCTCCTGAGCAATCTATATGCAGATCAAGAAGCAGCAGTTAGAACTGGACATGGAACAACAGACTGTATATTTTCACCCTGCTTATTTAACTTATATGCAGAGTATATCATGCATAATTCTGAGCTGGATGAAGCACAGGCTGTAATCAAGATTGCCGGGAGAAATATCAGTAACCTCAGATGTGCAGAAGACACACCATCCTTATGGCTGAAAGCGAAGAAGAACTAAAGAGACTCTTAATGAAAATGAAAGAGGAGAGTGAACTCAACATTCAGAAAACTAAGATCATGGCATCCAGTTCCATGACTTCATGGCAAATAGGTGGGGAAATAGTGGAAACATTGAGAGACTTTATACTTTTGGGCTCCAAAATAACTGCAGATGGTGACTGTAGCCATGAAATTAAAAGACACTTGCTCCTTGGAAGAAAAACTATGACCAACCTAGACAGGATATTAAAAAGCAGAGACATTACTTTGCCAACAAAGGTCCGTTTTGTCAAAGCTATGGTTTTTCCGATAGTCATGTATGGATGTGAGAGTTGGACTGTAAACAAAGCTGAGCACTGAAGAATTGATGCTTTTGAACTGTGATGTTAGAGAAGACCCTTGAGAGTCCCTTGGACTGCAAGGAAGTCTAACCAGTCCATCCTAAAGGAAATCAGTCCAGATTCTTTGTTGGAAGGACTGATGCTGAAGCTGAAGAAAGTTTGATACTTTGGCCACCTGATGGGAAGAATTGACTCATTTGAAAAGACCCTGAATCTGGGAAAGATTGAAGGCAGGAGGAGAAGGGGACAACAGAGGATGAGATAGTTGGGTGGCATCACTGGTTGGATTGACATGAGTTTGAGTAAGCTCTGGGAGTTGGTGATGGACAGGGAGGCCTGGTGTGCGGCAGTCCATGGGGTCGCAAAGAGTCAGCCACGACTGAGCGACTGAACTGTACTGAAGTGTTTTTTGAAACTATAAATTTATAGTTTAGACTAGTTTTATCATGAAGAATTAGTAAGTATTCAGCTTAAGATTTTCAAAGAAATAATAAGAGAAAAAACAGAAAATTAGATGTGGGTTTTTTTGGTTTTTGGCCACAATGTGCCACTTATGGGATCTTAGTTCCTAACAAGGGATTGAACCCAGGCAAATGACAGTGAAAGTGTGGAGTCCTAACCACTGAACCACCAGGGAATTTCCTAAATGTGTGATTTTAAGATACATGTACACTGAACTGTATATACTTGGAACTGGGAAATCAGAGCTACCATAAACTCACTGCTTGAATAGGAAAAAGTGGCCCCTTTTTGGTGGGTTTGGCCCATGCCTAGGCATACAGATTGGTCAGTGTAGGCTTATAGTCAGATTCCTGTGTACCATCTTATATGTAACCATATGCATTTGTTTCAGACACGTATCCTATATGCGTACATTTCCCTTGGGCTTGCTGTCATCTCAGTGCCTGTGCACTAGTTCTCTACCTGCAGTGATCTTTCCTTGGATATCTGCTTGACTCACTTCCATCCTCTATGCCTTTACTTATGTCACCTTCTCACTGAGTGTTTCCCTGACCACTCTTACGTCTCTCACCTTGCCAAAGAATTTGTTTGACTCTCCTCACTAGTATGTAAGGTCCATGAGAAAGAGATATCTTTGCCTCTTTTGTTTACTGATATATCCCTGGCACTTTAGCTCCAGAAATACATTCATGTTGAGTGAATAGTCATCTGGGAGTATGGAGAAGAAAAGAGAGTATGGAATATAAGATTGTTGCACGGCCTTAAAGACCCTCTTATGTATGGTTAACTTTATCATAAGTTCTAAATTTTGTGCAACAGCTGTTGCACAAAAGTTGTTGAAATGTGAATTACATAGGCACCTCAGGTAGACTAGAGAACATGACATTTTTCATGATAGGTAGACCTATGTACCAATTATAAATGAAATTCCAAGTGAACTACATGTTACATAAATATTTGTGCTGAAGATATTTTTTTTCTTGATAGTTGATTTAAAGAGAAAATATCCCATAGTAGACGTATCAGAACAGCAGAGTGTTCTGTGGAGACTCTGAAATTTTAAGGCAAGTAATATCAACATTAGAAGTTTGAGTTTCATGTTTGTCTTCTTAGTTTGGGCTGCTATAACAAAAATACAGAGAATGAGTGGCTTAAACAATAAACATTTATTGTCACAGATCTGGAGGCTATGGAGTTCAAGATCAAGGTGCTAGCAGAACAGTGTCTACAAAGAGCCTGCTTCCCATAGACTGTAGACTGCTGTCTTCTCCCTGTATCCTCAAAAAACCAAGGTCAATCATCTCCACCCACATCCCTTCTTATAAGGGCACTGAGCTCATTCATGAGAGCTCATGACCTAATTGGGCTTCCCTGGTGGCACAGTGGTAAAGAATCCACCTGCCAATACAGGAGACAGCAGTTCGATCCCTCAGTCAGGAAGATCCCCTGGAGAAGGAAATTACCCACTCCCGTATTCTTGCTGGGAAAATCCCATGGGCAGTGAAGCCTGACAGGCTACAGTCCATGGAGTCAAAAAGAGTCTGATATGACTTAGCAAACAAAAAACAACAACAAACTCATTCATGAGGGCTCATGACCTAATTACTTCCCAAAGGCCCCACCGCCTGATACCATCACACTGGGAATTGGCAGCACATTTAGTCCTTTAGCACCTCCTTTTGGGTTGAGTCTTTCCACTACCTCATTCAGGCCATCCTTGCTTCTGCCAGTTATATTATCAGGTTACATATGCCTTTAATGAGAGTAATTTGTATTCTAAAATCTAGTCTCTTAAAGCAGAAAATTTCTAATTCTATAAGGATGATTTTTCAAGTATGTGTTTAGTCTAGAATAAAAAGTTGCCAATAGCGCACACAGTCATTTGTTGTAAAATAGGCTTGTGGTAGAAGTTGAATAATAAAGTCATCCGTGCCTACTTCACCCAGGTTGAATTACACAACATAGTTCAATTTCTGGTGATGGAGATTATAGGTCTTTTCTGCCTGTCCCTAGGGAAGTATAGATAAGTTTATCTGTTTATAGTATTCCATGGCTACTGAGGAGTAAAGAATAGGGCTTGACTGCTGGGTCTAGTTTTAGTTTTATAGAAAATTTGAAGACGAATGAATAACCATCTCCTCCCCAACCCCACTCTGCCACCATAGCATTTTTAACTGTTAGATACAGGGATATAGGACTAATAAAAATTTTTAATAGTTTTGTAAAAAGATAATTGGGAGAAAAATTACTAACCATCCCTTTTCTTTTTCTTTTTTTTAGGCTTACTCAATTCCAGATATGGCCGAGGATGGATTGATCACAGAAAATTAGCTGTAAATAGCTTTCGCTGTTTTGGATATGGCCAGAAATCTTTTGAATCTAAAATCTTAGAAGAAACCAATTTTTTCATTGATGCTGTTGAAACATACAATGGTAGCCCTTTTGACTTAAAACAATTAGTAACAAATGCTGTTTCAAACATAACCAATCTAGTCATTTTTGGAGAACGATTCACTTATGAAGACACTGATTTTCAGCACATGATTGAGTTATTTAGTGAAAATGTGGAACTAGCTGCCAGTGCCTCAGTCTTCCTCTATAATGCCTTTCCATGGATTGGCATCTTACCTTTTGGAAAACATCAACAACTGTTTAGAAATGCAGCTGTGGTCTATGACTTTCTCTCTAGGCTTATTGAAAAAACTTCCATCAACAGAAAACCGCAGTTACCTCAGCATTTTGTTGATGCTTATTTAGATGAGATGGAAAGAAGTAAAAATGACCCATCATCTACTTTCTCCAAAGAAAACCTAATTTTTTCTGTGGGTGAACTCATCATTGCTGGAACTGAAACTACAACTAATGTGCTACGGTGGGCAGTTCTTTTCATGGCCCTTTATCCTAACATTCAAGGTGAGGATTCGCATGATCTTAAGATCTGTGCTTACGTTTAGGGCCCACACGTGTTTTACAGTCTTTGGCTGTATACAAAGCATTTTAGTTAGGAACTCCTGCTATGCTGTCCAAAAAGAGAAGTACTGAATAGCTAGTACTGAATAACTATAAGGTTTTAAAAACTATTAATTCATGTAAAAATCTCAGATATAAATCTTACAATACCTGTATTATAAATGAGGGAAAAGGCTAAGTGACTGATTTGCCCACTTCCTTCTAGTTCTAAGCCAGAACCCGAACCCTAGTTTTTTGGGATTTTTTGTTTGTTTGTTTTGATTTGGTTTTGGTTACACCACGCAGCATGCAGAATCTTAGTTTCCCAACCAAGGATTGAACCCATACCCTCTGCAGTGGAAGCATGTAGTCTTTATAGCTGAACTGCCAGGAAAGTCCCAACCCTGGCTTTTTAAAAATTATTATTTATTTTTAATTGAAAGATTATTGTTTTACAATATTGTGTTGGTTTCTGCCATACATCAACGTGAATCAACCATAGGTATACATATGTCCCCTCCCTCTTGAACCTCCCTCCTACGTCCCACCCTAACCCACCTCTCTAGGTTACAGAGCCCAGATTTGAATTCCCACTGACTATTTACATGTGTAGTCTATATGTTTCCATACTACTCTCCATTTGTCCCACCCTCTCCTTACCCCCAACCCCATACCCACAAATCTGTTCTCCATGTCTGTGTCTCCATTGAAAGTGAAAGTCACTCAGTTGTGCCCAACTCTTTGTGACCCCATAGACTGTATGTAGCCCATTAGGCTCCTCTGTCCATGGAATTGACCAGGCCAGAATACTGGAGTGGGTAGCCATTCCCTTCTCCAGGAGATTTTTCCCAACCCAGGGATCAAACCCAGGTCTCCTGCCTTGCAGGCAGATTCTTTACTGTCTGAGCCCCAGGGAAGCCCCTGAGTCCCCATTGCTGCCCTACACATAGGTTCATCAGTATCATCTTTCTAGATTCCAGATATATGCATTAATATACAATATTTATTTTTCTCTTTCAGACTTACCTCACTCTGTATAATAGTTTCTAGGTTCATCCACCTCATTAGAACAGACTCAAATATGTCCCTTTAATTCACTGAGTAATATTCCATTGTGTATATATATGTGTGTGTGTGTGTGTGTGTGTGTGTGTGTATCACAACTTTATCCATTTATCTGTTGATGGATATTTGGGTTGTTTCCATGTCTTTGCTGTTGTAAATAGTGCTGCAATGAACATTACCAACCCTGGTCTTTTTTATTTGAAGTTTCTAATGCTTTGTTCTTTTCCTTGATCAGAGTAATGTTGTTTTAATTCTAGATTTAATTTTTATTTTTATTACCTATAATGTGTGTTTCACAATTAGGTACTGGTTGTGTAAGATATGTGGCATGTGTTTAAATAGATCTCCCAGATAATGAAAAATCTGAATCTGAATGTACCCATACCATGTTGGCTGGTTATCGTTTGTTTTATCCTAAAGAGAGGTTACTTTAGATATAATTCTAAGAATTGCATAATAATGGGAACACTTTTTCTCTTACAGGACAAGTTCAGAAAGAGATTGACTTAATTATAGGACCCAGTGGGAAGCTTTCTTGGGATGACAAGTGTAAAATGCCTTACACCGAGGCAGTTTTGCATGAAGTTTTAAGATTCTGTAACATAGTGCCGTTAGGGATTTTCCATGCAACCTCTGAGGATGCAGTTGTACGTGGTTATTCCATTCCTAAAGGCACAACAGTAATCACAAATCTTTATTCTGTACACTTTGACGAAAAGTATTGGAGAGACCCAGAAATATTCTATCCAGAGCGATTTCTGGACAGCAGTGGATATTTTGCCAAGAAGGAAGCTTTGGTTCCCTTTTCCCTAGGTAAGAGAGCTTTTTCACAGGGGCTTAACTTGAGAACAAAGTATAGTGATGATTCATTATGTATAACATCTTAATCTGAAGCATTCTGTTGTAGAATTAATATCCCAACTTTGAAAACAGCATTGACTCTTAAGGAGAGAACGGTTTAATTAGATGTCATTAACACCTGTTTCTACTCAAAATAAACAAGGCATAATTTAGCAGCTAGAAAGTAACTGATGAGAAGCTCTGGTTTCTTTTGAAACTCTCTTGCTTATGAAATTTGTAGAGCTGGAAGTCAGTAACAGGCACCTTGAGAAACTGAGACCCAGGGACAGGAATGGCATCATAATTTGAAGTGAAACTGGAATCAAGCTCTCGTGACTTTTAATTATTATACCTCATTTCCAAAAACATTGCGTCTCCTGTGAAAAAGTACACAGATCACAAGACCCATGGAAGATGGCTTGGAGAAATCTTTTCACTGGGGAAGGGTACACATACAGTCATTTGAAATGAAATGAACTTTTCCTGGGTCAATAGAACTAAGTGTCACACCTTAGATCTTTCATGGCATATCTCAGGCTCCGTTGCAAAGAAAGCAGAGAATGGAACTAATGAGCTTACAAAAGTACATGACCTGACAAAAGAAGGTAAAAAATGGGCCCTGGGAACTGAAATGCTAGGGCCCATTTATATTCTTTGGGGCTTAAGAAAATCCTTTAATGAACATAACTTCCTCTCAGTTCAGTTCAGTCGCTCAGTCGTGTCCGACTCTTTGCGACCCCATGGACCACGGCACACCAGGCCTCTCTGTCCATCACCAACTCCTGGAGTTTACTCAGACTCATGTCCATTGAGTCGGTGATGCCATCCAACCATCTCATCCCCTGTCATCCTCTTTTCCTCCTGCCTTCAATCTTTCCCAGCATCAGAGTCTTTTTCAATGAGTCAGCTCTTCGCATCAGGTGGCCAAAGTATTGGAGTTTCAGCTTCAACATCAGTCCTTCCAATGAACACTCAGGACTGATCTCCTTTAGGATGGACTGGTTGGATCTTGCAGTCCAAGGGACTCTCAAGAGTCTTCTCCAACACCACAGTTCAAAAGCATCAATTCTTCGGCCCTCAGCTTTCTTTATAGTCCAACTCTTACATCCATGCATGACTGCTGGAAAAACCATAGCTTTGACTAGACAGACGTTTGTTGGCAAAGTGATGTCTCTGCTTTTTAATATACTGTCTAGGCTGGTCATAACTTTCTTGCCAAGGAGGAAGCATCTTTTAATTTCTTGGCTGCAATCACCATCTGCAGTGGTTTTGGAGCCCAAAACAATAAAGTCAGCCACTGTTTCCATTGTTTCCCCATCTATTTGCCATGAAGTGATGGGACCAGATGCCATGATCTTAGTTTTCTGAATGTTGAGCTTTAAGCCAACTTTTTCACTCTCCTCTTTAACTTTCATCAAAAAGCTCTTTAGTTCTTCTTCACTTTCTGCCATAAGGGTGGTGTCATCTGCATATCTAAGGTTATTGATATTTCTCCCGGCAATCTTGATTCCAGCTTGTGCTTCATCCAGCCCAGGATTTCTCATGATGTACTCTGCATATAAGTTAAATAAGCAGTGTGACAGTATACAGCCTTGACATACTCCTTTTCCTATTTGGAACCAATCTGTTGTTCCATGTCCAATTCTGTTGCTTCCTGACCTGCATACAGGTTTCTCACGAGGCAGGTCAGGTGGTCTGGTATTCCCATCTCTCAGAATTTTCCACAGTTTATTGTGATCCACACAGTCAAAAGGCTTTGGCATAGTCAATAAAGCAGAAATAGATGTTTTTCTTGAACTCTCTTGCTTTTTGGATGATCCAGCGGATGTTGGCAATTTGATCTCTGGTTCCTCTGCCTTTTCTAAAACCAGCTTGAACATCTGGAAGTTCACAGTTCACGTATTGCTGAAGCCTGGCTTGAAGAATTTTGAGCATTACTTTACTAGTGTGTGAGATGAGTACAATTGTGCGGTAGTTTGAGCATTCTTTGGGATTGGAATGAAAACTGGCCTTTTCCAGTCCTGTGGCCACTGCTGAGTTTTCTAAATTTGCTGGCATTTTGAGTGCAGCACTTTCAAAGCATCATCTTTTAGGATTTGAAATAGTTCAACTGGAATTCCATCACTTCCACTAGCTTTGTTCGTAGTGATGCTTCCTAAGGCCCACTTAACTTCCTCTAACATTCTTTAAATACCAGAGTTCCTGAAAGATATGTATTAAACATAAGTTTTGGTAAATAATTTAAAAACTATTATGCCTGCTTTCTGTTTAGGGAGAAGACATTGTCTTGGAGAACAGCTGGCTCGGATGGAAATGTTCCTGTTTTTCACAACATTGCTTCAGAGGTTTCATTTGCATTTTCCACATGAACTGGTTCCAAACCTGAAGCCCAGGTTAGGCATGACATTGCAACCCCAGCCCTACCTCATCTGTGCAGAAAGACGCTGAAAGTACACAGATGTTTTGTGGAACAAGCTGTTCGCCTCACCCCCAAACCTTATTTAATTATGTGTTTGGACAGGAATCACAGCATCATAAAACCAAATGAACAGAGATGTATCTTTAAAAGCAGTACTACTATAATAATATGCATTAGCTATTGTTTTTTCCTTATAAGTCTTATGACTTACAAAGTGGAATTATCTGAGGAAAACAGAGGTGCAAATGGCAGCTCTTGCATCAGTTTCCTGACTTTTTAACCTCTTATTGAGCACCAGGTACCTGTCATCCATTCTTGACTCCAGCTTGCTCCTTTCTGATATATTTGCCTCCAATGCCAGTGCCAGCTCCTTTCTAATCAGGTATTATCTGTGTTACCACACAATCCAGTCCAGTTTCATAGTAGACCAAAGAAATTAGAATGCAAATAAGTGAGTTTGGACTACAGAGGTATTTTATTAGATGCAGTGGTAGACGACAGAATATATATTTATATAGTATATTTAATATAAAACCTGCTAATACTTTCAAGTCTTACTTCCTACTATAGTTTCATAAGAGTTGTATCATTCTTCCTACATATGAGGGTCCTATGATATATAATAATGATATGATATTGATAATGATATATGATAATGTATTTAAAAATGACGGGTAGCATGACCTAGATGCTTAATGATGTAATAAAAAGCCTGTTTCTTCACATCCCTCAAGTTTGCTTTCCAGATGATACTAGCTTTATCTTAAGGCTGGCTTTTGGAAGTACATGTTCTTTGCCCATGTCCTTTCAAGATACTGAGCTTGGATTGTTTTTGGGAGAGCAAGGGAGCTTTTCAGATGTTCCCTTAAAACTGTTCTTTGTGTCCCATAGGTCCTAACTAACCTATGTGTCCACCCATTAAAACTATGTCTTGAGACTTCCCTGTCGGTCCAGTGGTTAAGACTCTGTGGTTCCAATGCAAGGGACACAGGTTCGATCCCTGGTCAGGGAGCCAAGATCCCACGTGATAGATGGCCAAAAAAACAAAAACAAAAAAACCTGTCTTGTGAACATGGAGGCAACCCAAGTGCCCAGTAACAGATGACTGGATTAATAAAATGTGAGATAGATATAGATAGATAGATAGATATAGATAGATAGATAGATAGATGCTATTTATTTTCTTTACCTTGCATCTAAGGAAATGTATTTTTCCCTGATCAAGTTAATGTAAACCTGATGAAGATCATTTAAATATGTAGATTCACAAGTTGTTAATGTTAGAAGAGGTCTAATCTCACTTGATGTGCTCATTTTATGGCCAAGGAAGTAGGCGTTCAGATAGGGAAATGAAGAGCATGGCCCTCTTTCACCTCATCCATGTATTTTTTTAATCCAAGCTGTTTATTGGGATGGTTCCTCACTTATCCTGATTCAGAGTGCTTTTAGTGCTTCCATCTGAAGGAGCATCCTTTTGTAAGCCTTGTTTTTCCTGCTGTGGGCTGGCGGAGTCCTGCTGACTGTGCCAGAGCCCCAGTTAGCACATGGCTAACAATGGTGGTGATCTACAGCATTCTGGGCATTTCACATTCATGAGGTAAGAACTGCAGCTCTGTCCCAGGTACTTCTTTTTGTGTATTCTCTTCTCTTCTGAAGAGAGATGAAGGAGCTTCTTTGTAAGATGCACATTCTTGTCAGGAGGTCATCAGACCATCTCTTATCCTTCTTACTCACACCCAATAATTTATACTATGCTTTATAGTTCATATGAGCAACTGAACTGAACTTACAGTTCATAAAGTTGTTTTCATACTGGCAACTCTTGACTATTTTCAGCCAATTTTAACTGGTAAAAATAAAGTACTGCAATTTTAGAAAAATATAAATTAACATGAATTTAATAAGTAATCCATAATGGATAATATTTCTTTTTTGGAACTATATAGTAACAGACTATCGATCTACTATAGTGAGAATGCCTTCTCTCTGATCAGTCAGTGGTGAGCTACTAACTTAAAATGTTAGAATTCACTTATGGTTTAAGATGGCAACTGAGCATACTTATTTCTTCTCTACAAATGCCACTGAAATAACCAAAAGGATAGAAAAAGGGATAAAGGCATTGATGATGGGGTTGGAGGGATATATTAGTGAATCAGCTACTTCCAGGTTCTAAAAGATGGAATGTAAATGGGATAATATTGAAAGAACCACAGATAGGACCATGCATAGACAAAGCCTGAGGTAGAGATAGGAGCTCATTCTTCACAGCTGATTATGGAAAAAGCAAGTAGCCAAGGAGAGTAGTACACAAGGACAGCAAGAGTGGAAAGAAATCATGTTGATGCTCCTGTCCCCATACTGCTTTCTCTTCTTGTTTGTGCAGCTATAGAATGTGCTCCCAGTGCTAAAGTAAATGTTTAAATAAATTGAGTACTATGTCTGGGAGGTAGTGGTGCTCCTACATAGGGATTGGAGCCGTCAATTGGCAGCCCCTTAATTTGGTCTGATTTTGGACCTAAAGTTCTACATAACCAAAATGATTAACCAGGTGGAAGGGCAAATTTCAGTCAACCAAGTGATGACTGGGGAAACATCAGCAAAAGGGCTAGTGTTAAGAATTGAATGTATTTAACTATAGTACTAACACTAAAACAAAGGTTGGAATAAGTGCAACAAAATAATGTGTAAAAGTTTATACTCTGACAGTGTGGAAATAATGTATCTAACAAAAATAAATGAGAGGAAAAAAAGGTGGAAAGTAGAATAAATCTCATTGCTTCATGTATAATAGTTAGAAGTCAAAGAATATAATTTGACAAATCAAGTATTAAATGTTTGAGTAAATTTAAGAGTATAAAAGTAAATGGTAGTAATACTGCTTAAAATTGGGTACTGGAAGACATGGAAGAAGAAAACGTCCATGTTAATTTATTATTCTTAGAAGAGAAGCAGATATTATCCAAACATATTATATAAAGGTATAAGCATAAAGATGACCACTAAATCAAAAATACAAGCCCACAAAAAAGAAAAAAAATACAAGCCTTCCTAAATGTCAGGAGAACTAAAATTAATAAAGAACAGATTATATGAGAGAACTAAAAAGGCTTATCTTACCTATTAAAACTATATTCAAATTGGATCACAGAGATAACTTGATGATATAGTTATGTTGTATATGAGAAACATCTTAAAAAAAAAAGTTAAGAATATAAGGATGAGTAAGGTCATACCAGGCAAATGCAAATAGAAAGCATGACTCATGATCTTAATAAAACAAGGTAGAATTCAAGGCAGAAAGCATAAGCAAGACAAAGAAATTCACTCTTTAAAGACTCCTAAAGACTTCACTCCTAAAGACTCTGATTCTAGAAGTTACAATAATTATGAATAACTGTTGCACCAAAAAGCAGTATCTTTCATGAAGCAAAAATGGCAAGAGGTACAAGGAAAAATGTATGGATGTATATTAATACTAAAAAACTAATTCACTTCTCTCAACCTAAGACAAATCAAGTGGATCTCAAAAAATAAAGAAGACCTATACTAAGAATTCGCTGGTTGTTCAGTGGTTAGGACTCCACTCTTCCACTGCAGGGAGCACAGGCTCAGTCCTTGGTTGGGGAACTAAGATCCTGCGTGCCCTAGAGTGAGGCCAAAAAGAGTCGTCTGTACTGCATAATCAGTAAGGTAGAACTGAGGAATACACATCAAATTTTATATCTGATAATAGAGTATGCTATTTTTATACATGTTGATGAAAATTGACCACGCAATGGATCAAAAGTTGAACTTTGAAAAATTTCAGAAGTATAAATATTACAGATTTCATTATCTGAGCATAAGATAATAAGAATGGGTATTAATAACGGAATAATAAAACCAAAATTGCCTTCGTATCTTGAAATTAAAATTGTAAGATAATCACTGGACAGGGGGAAAACAAACAATAATTGGAGAATTTCTAGAAAACATGATAAAGACATCAGAATCTATGGAATACAGCTGCAGTAGTCTTCAGAAGAAAATTCACAGCCCTGTGTACTTGTTTAGATGAAAAAATAAATCTCGAGGATGAGCTAGGCATGCTTTTTGTAAATTAGAAAAACAGCAAACCAAAGGAAAGTAGAAGGAAAAATTACAAATTCTGGATAAGCAGGAATTAATGAGTTAGACAATAGAAAATAAGACCAATAGGTTGTATCCTTTTTTTTAAAAATCCATATGCTAAATCAAGGGTCAACAATTTTATACTTCACAGGTGAAATTTGGCCCACCATCTGTTTTGTATGACCCCAAGTTAATGGTTTTTACATTTTTACATGCATGGTTAAAAAAAAGAATGGCTGAATGAGGGGAATTAGGGTAAATGGGTCAACATGTGATAAAGCAATATAGGAAAATGTAAATTCTAGCATCTAGACTGTTTAAGGGTGTTTCTTCTATAATTCTTTCAACTTTTCTGTTTGAAATTTTTGATAATAAAATATTGGGAGGAACACTAAAAACAAACAAAATATTTTGTGATAAATGAAAATTTTCTGCATTTCAAATTTAATGTTCATAAAGTTACATCTCTTTCCTGAAAGAGAATTTTAATAATTGTAAGAAATTGATTTGTAAAACTCAGTGCAAAGAAGTTTGAAGACCTGAATGAAATGGATAATCTCCATGAAAACATAATTTACCAGAGTCTAGTTTTCATAAAAGAAAAGTTGCCAAAGATGACCTTCAGAAAACTATTTGAGCTCTTCTAGAGCATAGAATGGAGGAGGAAATGGCAACCCACTCTAGTATTCTTGCCTGGATAATTCCATGGACAGAGGAGCCTGGCAGGCTACAGTCCATGGGTCGCACAAGTCAGACACAACTTAGTGACTAGAGAGAGAGCTAGAGAGAGCATAGAAATGAAAAGGAAATTTTTTTCTTTTGGCTGCTTCACTCAGCATATGGTATCTTAGGTTCCAGATCAGGGATCGACTTGTGTCCCTTGCATTGGAAGCACAGAGTCTCTCAATCACTGGCCCACCAGGGAACTCCCCTGGATGTCAATTTAAATGTCCTAAATAAGTTACTAAGAAAGGATCCAGTAGTACATTTAAAAATTAATACATTCCAATCAAGTCAAGTTTACTCTAGGTAAACTATATGAATGGTTCAATATTAGAAAATGTTATTATTATTAATCATTTACAGAGAAAACTTATATGGACAAGCTCATACATACTGAAAAGACACTTGACAAAATTTAGCATTGAGTGAAATACAAATTGATAGAATGAATACATCAATATATACATATATACACCTCTAGGGGACTTCCCTGGTGGTACAGTGGTTAAGACTCCACGCTTAAGGCAGTGGTGGAGGTTCAATATCTAATCAGGGAACTAAGATTCCACATGCTGCATGGTGTGACAACAACAACAATATATACATATATATATATATATATATATATACACACACACACCCCCACTGGAGAAGGCAATGGCAACCCACTCCAGTACTCTTGCCTGGAAAATCCCATGGGCAGAGGAGCCTGGTGGGCTGCAGTCCATGGGGTCCCGAAGAGTCAGACACGACTGAGCAACTTCACTTTTTATATATACCCACACATGCAAACAGCATACATATACTCTACAATATACTATATATATATATAGCAAATAGTATAACTATAATGTGTATTATATATGTTGTTGTTCAGTCACCCAGTTGCAACCCCATGGACTACAGCACTCCAGGCCTCCCTGTCCCTTATCATGTATTATATATACACATTCCAAAACTGATGTGAAAACATTGGAGGGATTCCCTTAAAGTTATAAACAAGAAAATGAGTCCACTTTCACCATTCTATTTTCACATTGTATTGAAGGTGTTCTCTAGCACAGTAACATTAGATTAAGAGACTTCGAAAGAGTAAAACTTTTTATTTGCAGATAATATGACTGTATTCCTGTACAATCTATGAAAAGAAATAGAAAGTAAGATTATTTAATAAAGTAATACGCTATTTGCTGACAAAGGTTCCTATCATCAAAGCTATGATTTTTCCAGTAGTCATGTACAGGTGTGAGAGTTGGACCAGAAGGAAGGCTTAAGCACTGAAGAATTGATGCTTTTGAATTGTGGTGCTGGAGAAGAGTCCCTTGGACAGCAAGGAGATCAAACCAGTCAATCCTGAAGGAATCAACCCTGAATATTCATTGGAAGGACTGATGCTGAAACTGAGGTCCAGTACTTTGGCCACCAGATGCAAAGAGCTGATTCATTGGAAAAGACCCTGATGCTGGGAAAGATTGAGGGAAGGAGAAGGGGGCGACAGAGGATGAAATGGATGATATCACTGACTCAATGGACATGAGTTTGAGCAAACTCCAGGAGATACTGAAGGACCAGGAAGCCTGGTGTGCTGCAGTCCATGGGGTCACAAAGAGTTAACATGACTTAGCGGGATATAAGATTTACATACAAAAAATCAATAGCTGTTATATAGAGAGCAACCATTAGTAGATATATGGAAGAAAAAGTACTATTTTTCAATTTCAAAAAAAATAAAATACTGGGAATAAACATAACATAATAAATACTGGAATGTGTAACCTTTCGCTTCTCTAGGGGATCTTCCCAACCCAGGGATCAAACCCAGGTCACCCGCATTGCAGGCAGATTCTTTACCAGCTGAGCCACCAGGGAAGCCCCTTTTAAACATAACAAGAACTTGCAAAAGATGAGTGGGGAAAACATTAAAACTTTCGTGAAGGAGCTGTCAGGGAGAAAGAAATTTTCCTGTAAATTTCTGCATTCCTCTTGTATATCCAAGAATTAAATAGATTAACAAAAATTCAGACAAAATTTAAAAACATATATACATGAGAGGGGCCTCACAACACTGAGTAACTTGCCAAAATGGCTGAAGCCCTCAGGTTAAATACCTTTCTCAGCTAAAGACGAAAGAGGATGATCCAGGTGGGGAAAAGTCAGTTCTGGGAGGTTACCAAGAAGAGCACAATAAACACGCAAGTGTGATGCAGATTTAAGTTGTTGACTTCTCCCAAGAGTTTCTGGAGTTTTGTTCATTTTCTGGTACAGAGACACCATTACAATTGGAGTTTTCCCTAAAAAATGTAAACTTCACTGAGGTTTTAGAGATTTTCCCAAGTCTGCAGTTTCTCTGAAAATAATCAGCTTAAAACAATATGTCATAGAGATGAATTTTAGGGTGGCAAATTCTGCTCCCCTACAGAGCTAAAGAGGAGACTTTGACAAATGAATAACTATGTTCTTGGATAAGAAGACAACACAAAGATGTTGGTTCTCCCTAGGCTAAGGTCTGAATTTAATGAAACCATGTAGTGTCTTTTGTTTTTTTTCCCCATAAAACTAGGCAAGCTGTTTCTAAAATTCACATAGAAAGGTAAAAGAATAGCCACAAACAATACCAGTGTGGGGGTTTTACCTCATCAGGTTTTGAAATATACTTTGAGTTTGGCTAATTAAAATAGTTGTAATGGCATGGATAGACAGAGTTGAAAAGAAAGAAAGAAATTCAAGTACATAGAAGAATATCAAGTCAGTGGAGTAAAGATGGACTTTTTAGTAAATGGTACTACTACTTTTAGTCATTGGTAACCAGTTAAACATTTGAACCCATATCCCATGGCATATGCCTTGATATTACTACTATAGACTGAAAAAAATGCACAGTCTAAATGTTGAGGATTATGCTTTATTTGGGGTATTACTGAGGATTTAAGCCTTAGATACAGCCTCTTAGAGATAAGGGAGAAGGCAGGATATACTGGAGTTTTTGCAAAAAGCAAGCAAACAAAAACTCAGTGGTCGAACATCAAAATATTACTGCTAAATAAGGAAAAACCAGACTAATAAAGTTAATGAGTTTAGCACTTTTCTATGTATGGATAGATGCACGTCTGGGCTTATTTAAACTCTCCCTTTGACATGCACCTTAACTGTCTATAGCCAGTATCCTGTTTTTTCTCCATTCAGGATGTGCACAGTGGTTGTGGTGGGTGGGGTGGGGTGGGGTGGGGGTAGCTGCTGCAATGGCTGAAGGCTGAATGGCTGTTGCCTCCTTTGTTTACATTCTGTAAACTCTGTTTTGTTTAATATGATTTATCCTGGTGATCTCTCCATATTGCTACATTTAAAACTTCTTTATATAGCGTTACATATTCTATTGCAGGATATACTATAGAAATATAAAACACAACATAAAAACAACAACATAAATCCACTACAAGGCAAACAATAGTATAAGTGGAAACAAGCTGGGAAGAAATAGGCAAATCTTATTGCCAGCAAATGGCTAATCTCCCTCATATAAGAACACTGAAGGAAAAGTTTTAATAATGCATTAGAAAACATTGGTCAGAAAGAAAGAAAAGAAAGTGAAGTCACTCAGTCGTGTCCAGCTCTTTGCAACCCCGTGGACCCTACCAGGTTCCTCCATCCTTGAGATTTTCCAGGCAAGAATACTGGAGTGGGTTGCCATTTCCTTCTCCAGGAGATCTTCCCGACCCAGGGATTGAACCCAGGTCTCCCACATTATAGGAGGACACTTTACCGTCTGAGCCACCAGGGAAGCATTGGTCAAAGGGCCAGTTATGACAGTTGACATAACATACACCACATTGTAAACATCTAAAAAGATATCTAAACCTCACTCAAAGAAATGCAAATGTAAACTTTACTAAGATAACATATCTCTTCTACCATGTAGCAAAAATCATAGAACTGTTAGGGGAAACACACTGACTGAAACTGCCCTCCTGGCCAGCCACCACGGTAACCATTTGCTTGAGTTATTATGACAGGGGGTCCTGGTAAGGATCATGGAATTAACAAGTCACCAAAAACTGGAAGAACTCGGGAATGGTCAAAAGGAGACATCTCATATCTGACCACCTCCCAGAATTCTCACTCTCATTCATCTTGGCTGAGCAATGCCTGTGCCACCAGGAAGGACCCTGACTCAGAATAATTGGCCAAAGACAATCTGGAAACTAATCCCATTATCATAAAACCTGATGCTGTGAGCCATGTGGCAGAGCAGCTCTTCTGGGTTCCCTTATGCATCTGCTCTCCACCTGGGCACCCTTTCCCAATAAAATCTCTTGCTTTGTCAGTGCATGTGTCTCCTTGGACAATACATTTACGAGTGCCCGCTCTCGGGCTCTGGAAGGGGTCCCCCTTCCTGCAATAGAACTAGACAATAATCACTATTGAGAAGGTAGTGCTGAAACATGCCCTTTCATACGTGGGTGATGAAACTACAAATTCAGACACATTTTCTGTGGAAGGGAATTTGGCATTATCTATCAAATAATAGATGTATTTTGCTTTAGAATGGTTGTAATTCTTAGAATCTCTCCTGCAGTTACACTTGAACACTTAAGAAGAGACATAAGTGCCAGGTTGTTCACTGATGTGTTATTTCTAATAGCAAAAGGGAACAAAAAAGGTCAATGTAACAATACATATCTATTAATAGAGGAATAGTATATCCTGTCATAGGATATACTATTATTATAGTAATAACTTTATAGTCAGGAAGTTTTCTTTGTAGTGAGCTGGAGAGAGCTCCAGGATAAATCACATTAAAAAAACAAGGAACACCAACATACAGAACATGGTAGCCAACCTCCAAAATACCCTCAGTGACCCTCACCTGGTCTAATAACCTTGTTAATCACAGCTGGTCAGTGGGAGGGATAGAATGTGATGAAAATGGTGGTGCATAAATTCTAAGGCTTGTCTAAAAGCATTGCAACTTTTCACCTTGGTTTCTCTGACTGGGGAAGCCAGCCACCATGCCATGATGACACTCAAGCAGTCCTGGGGAGAGGCCCACATGGAGAGAAACTGAGGCCTCCCACCAACTGCCAAAGAATGGATGCTTTTGAACTGTGATGTTGGAGAAGACTCTTGAGAGTCCCTTGGACAGCAAGGAGATCCAACCAGTCAATTCTAAAGGAAATCAGTCATTGAATATTCACTGGAAGGACTGATGCTGAAGCTGAAACTCCAGTACTTTGGCCACCTGATGTGAAGAGCTGACTCCTTGGAAAAGACCCTGATGCTGGGAGGGATTGAAAGCAGAAGAGGACAGAGGATGAGATGGTTGGATGGCATCATCGACTCAATGGACATGAGTTTGAGCAAGCTCCAAGAATTGGTGATGGACAGGAAAGCCTGATGTGCTGCAGTCCATGGGTTCGAAAAGAGTGGGACACAACTGAGTGACTGAACTGAACTGACCAATTGCCCAGACCAACTTGCCAACCTGCTAACCATGCAAATGAGCCAACTTGGAAATAATCCCTAAACCTTAAGATGCCTGCAGACCCAGCTATCATCTAATTATAAACCCATGAGAGAGATCCTGAGCCATTTCTAAATTCCTGATTCAAAAACTCACAATAAATATAGTATTTGGTTTTCATCCACAGTTCCTGGCTCACAGTTCCCAAAACCTTGGAGGTCTCCTAAACAATAAGACCAGTGGGAGCAAGTTTTGTTACAGTATTTTGTCTGTAGTCCTCAGTTCCTACAGAAACTCTTCAGAGGCATAAAGGCAAAATGGGTGTCTTGTTATTCATAACAAGCGTTTTTCCACAACAATTGGGTTTATGTTAATGAGGTGATTTTGGAACGCACCTAAGGACTGTGGCTGGTTATCTGGGAACCAAGTTGATTAGAGGGTTGAAACTTTCAGCCCCACCCCCTGATTACTTAGGAGGAGACAGATTCTGGAGGTTTAGTTAATCACCAGTGCCTACAGATTTGATCAACCACACCTGTGTAGTAAAGCCTCCATTAAAAACCCAGAAGGCAGGGTTTCGAAGACTTCCCGGTTAGTAAAGCAGAATGTCTCTAACAGGCTACTGTACCAGGCACTAAACTCCAAGAGGACCGAATTTCCTTTGTTGCGCTACGAATCTCGTCATCTGGCTGTTGGCTCCTATGTTTTAATATCTTCAGTAATAAGCCACTCCGTCTGGTGAGTAAATTGGTTTTCTAAGTTCTGTGAGCTGGTCTAGCAAATTGAATCCAAGGAGAGAAAGGGTTGTGGGAGTCTGGATTATAGCTGGTTGGTCAGAAGTACAGGTAACAACATGGACTTGAGACTGGCATTTGAGGGGGAGCTGTTTTGTGGGACTGAGCACTCAGCTTGTGGGATTTGATGCTGTCTCTGGGTAAACAGTGTCAGAGTTGAATTGTAGGACACCGAGGTGCTGTCGGAGAATTGCTCATTGGTGATGTGGGGGAAACCACACTCCTACATAGAAGTTTGTTCCAGAATGTTTTTTTTTAGGTTTGATTAAAAAAATAAACTTAAGTTTGACATTTAAAAAAAATCTAGATTTCTCGTAATACATTTTTTTAAAAAAAAAATCTAGATTTCTTGTGATATCCATATTTTCAGCTTTTCTTTAAAAAAAAAAAAGAAGTGACATTCCATCAATGCTGGGCTGGCATTTTGAATAGCAAAAAACAATTAGAGCTGAACTGTGTTTTTTTACATGATGTATACAAATTCCACACTATCGAAGTTCATGTCATCATTTGGACGTTCTGTCTGGTCTCATGGGTATTTGAACATGTCTCCCCCGATCCCCATCATCTTTAAACATTGAAAGAAAGCTTCCACTTTGGTTCCCCTGTGAATCTTTGCTTCTCCCGGCTAAAATATCATAGGTTCTTTATCTGATTTGGCTCTTATCACTCGTCTCTGGACTTTTAATTTACCAATGTTCCATTTATTTTATCTGGCCCTTTCAGAATGGGGTGGATGCAGACAGTATATGAGGAATGCAAGTTAAGACACTTTTTGCTTTTTTATTTTTTTCCTTAACCAGAGGAACATAGGTAATTGACAACAGCTCCCAGGGCTGTTATCATGAGAGGGTTTATTAAATCAGCCCTTCTCCATTTATCCTTTTCTGAAAGCAGTTATTTGAACTTAAATGCAATGAATCATACTAAGTCTTCTTAATGGTGGATATTTTATATCTTTTTGGATCTTCTTTGTCTTCATTCAGGGTGATGATACTGAAACGCCTATTAAGGGAAAATAGATCGAGACAAAGCATTAGCAACTAGATCTCCACTTAGACTGTCTGTCTTCCTGATGACATTTAACTGTGAATATCCTCTTTAAAAGCTTTCCTTTGAAAAAGCAAGGACCCCCACCCCCCCGCCTCCTTCCTCCTCCCCCGCCCCCCTGCCAGCTGGGACTTTTGACTATGTGTGAAGCCTCAAGAGAATTAAAGTGTGTCTGGGACCCTGAACTTGGGGATCATTTCCAAGCTGAAACTGGTGACAGCAGAATTTGATGCTGGTCTCTGAAAATGCAATGAAAGTGTTAGTCACTCAGTTGTGGCCGACTCTTTGCAACCCCACAGACTGTAGCCCACCAGGCTCCTCTGTCCATGGAATTCTCCAGGCAACCCACTCCAGTATTCTTGCCATTTCCCTCTCCAGGGAATCTTCCCAGCCCAGAGATGAACCTTGGTCTCCTGCATTGCAGGCAGATTCTGTACCATCTGAGCTGCTGGGGAAAAATGCAGTAGAAATTTGTATATCGATAGTATATGACAATAGTGCTAAACTTTCTATTTTGAAAAATTTAATTCTTTTTCTCAATTCTTTGGGATTCCCTATTAGACAGTAATATCGTCTATAAATAATGACTAGTATGTTTTGTCCTTTCCAATTTTTATGGATTTTTTTTTTGGTTAGAACCTCCAGTAGAGTGCTGATGAACAGTGATGGTGAGCATTCTTGTCTGTTTAAAGGGAATGACTAACATTTCATTGTTAAATATGGGACACTATCATTTCTTTTGTGCATACCCCCCAAACTTACATTTTAGGTTTATATTTTTTCCCTCTCTTCCATTCATACATTCTTTTTTCATTCTTTTTCTTTTTCTTAAATGATTGACTTTTATTATTTTTTGCATTTATCAAGGTAGTAATTCTTTCTTCTCCTTTAATTGGTTAATGTGCTTAATTACATTAATAAAAAAATTTTTTTGAGGGGGTGCACCAAGCAGCTTGTGGGATCTTAGTTCCCTGAGTAGAGATTGAACCCTGGGCCCATGGCAGTCATAACCACTGGACTGCCAGGGAATTTCCCATTATTCAACTTCTGATGTTAATCCTTCTGTGTGCATAATAGCCCTCTTGGCCTAACTGCCTCCCAAAGGCCCACTTCCAAACACCTTCACACTAAGGATTAGGTTTCAACATATGAATTAGACCCATTAGACCCATTGCAATGACCTTTTAGTCCAGCATCGCTTATCTGATAGTTCCTTACTAGTCCAAATTCTTGAGGAGGAATGTGAGGGACTAAGCTTAATCTGTGGGTTAGAATTTGGATTTGGTGCATCAGTCAACTGTGGCCAGAGGTCATATGGTTCCAAAAAGGTGGTCTAAACCACTGGAGACAGAATGTTTTCCAGAAAGGAAAGGTAGGCAGTCAGACTTTTCTGTTTTCTATCTCTCATTCAATCCCTAAATTGTCTCAGTGTTGTCTTCAGAACGTTAAGGCGTTGCAGGTATTACTGTCTACCTTTTCCTGCCAAGTTCAGCTATAACAGGTGGACCTTCACAGGCAAACTCAGTCCTGTCCATTTCTGAAATCGATGTATTCAGTGTAAGTGGTATTCAGTGTAATCTATGTATACAGTGTAAGTGTCCAATGTCTGCCAGCAGATGGGGGTCTAGAAATTAGTCTGGCACACATAAGCAGAAAGTGTCTGTGTCTATAATACTAGGTTCCCCTCACCACTTACTAGGTTTTTTTTTTTTTTAGCCATAGTTGGCATATTTGGTTCATGAGTGCAACATAACAATTAGATATTTGTATAAGTGCAAAATAATCATCACATCAACCAGGGGAATGACCACAGTCTAACTTTTTCCTTCCAGAAGTCTCCTTACATACTGCAAATAATGATTCAGTCAGTCAGTTCAGTTCAGTCGCTCAGTCATGTCTGACTTTTTTTTTTTTTGCAACCCCATGGACTGCAGCACACCAGGCCTCCCTGTCTATCACCAACTCCCAGAGTTTACTCAAACCCATGTCCATTGAGTCGGTGGTGCCATCCAAGCATCTCATCCTGTCATCCCCTTCCCCTCCCACCTTCAATCTTTCCCAGCATCAGGGTCTTTTCAAATGAGTCAGTTCTTCCCATCAGGTGGCCAAAGTATTGGAGTTTCAGCTTCAGCATCAGTCCTTCTCATCAATATTCAGGACTGATTTCCTTTAGGATTAACTGGTTGGATCTCCTTGCAGTCCAAGGGACTCTCAAGAGTCTTCTCCAACACCACAGTTCAAAACCATCAATTCTTCGGCCCTCAGCTTTCTTTATAGTCCAACTGTCACATCTATGCATGACTACTGGAAAAACCATAGCTTTGACTAGACAGACCTTTGTAAGCAAAGTAATGTCTCTGTTTTTTAATATGCTGTTTAAGTTGGTCATAGCTTTTTTTCCAAGCAGCAATCGTCTTTTGATTTCATGGCTGCAGTCACCATCTGCAGTGATTTTGGAGCCCAAAAAAATAAAGTCTGCCACTGTTTCCATTGTTTCCCCATCTATTTGCCATGAAGTGATGGGACCAGATGCCATGATCTTAGTTTTCTGAATGTTGAGCTTTAAGTCAACTTTTTCACTCTCCTCTTGCACTTTCATCAAGAGGCTCTTTAGTTCTTCTTCACTCTCTGTCATAAGGGTGGTGTCATCTGCATATCTGAGATTACTGATATTTCTCCCAGCAATCTTGATTCCAGCTTGTGCTTCTTCCAGCACAGCGTTTCTCATGATGTACTCTGCATATAAGTTAAATAAGCAGGGTGACAATATACAGCTTTGACGTACTCCTTTTCCTATTTGGAACCAGTCTGCTGTTTCATGTCCAGTTCTAACTGTTGCTTCCTGACCTGCATGCAGATTTCTCAAGAGGCAGGTCAGGTGATCTGCTATTTCCATCTCTTTAAGAATTTTCCAGTTTGTTGTGGTCTACAAAGTCAAAGGCTTTGGTATAGTCAATAAAGCAGAAGTAGATGTTTTTCTGGAACTCTCTTGCTTTTTCGATGATCCAATGGATGTTGGCAATTTGATCTCTGGTTCCTCTGCCTTTTCTAAATCCATGTGGTTGCCCTGATCAAATGAACATGAACTTGAGCATATTGACGAGGGATTTTTGTTAGTGACATCTCTGTGTAGCATTTGAGCTACAGCTCCAGTGAGTGCACATACTTCTTTCTGCCCTTGGGCTGTACACTACTTGTAGAAGAAACATGAGATTCACCTTGTTGGTGTTGAAAATAAATATTTGTTGAGTGAATTAATAATGGATAAACAATGCTGAGCAGCATCCCTCTTGATGGGAAAGGTTATGGGCATGACAAATATTTCCTGATAAGTGACTCCTGAGAGTCCTGGTTCCCAGAATGGAACAGTGCCAGCAGGTATCAGGCATCGTAATCTCGGCTGCTCTTACACTCGAGTGGAGGACACTGGAGCCCAGAGGAGGGGTTTGGAACAAATTCCCCCTTAAACTGAGTAAGAATAAGACTCCAAGAAATCTTTTCAGACACTAGGGCAGAGCAGGGGTGAGGGTGGGAAGAAGGGGCAAAGGAAGGATGTAGGAAGTAAATGGAACTGGGACCTCTGCTCCCAACATCACCTCCCCTGGGGCCTTTTCTAATTAGAAATCCCACCCTGGAGCCTGAAGCCTGGGTTCTGTGGGGCTCTTTGCTGCACCTCCTCACCCGGAGTGTCTAGTTAACAAGAAGGATTTGAAGTCTTCAGTGTCTTTCACTTAATACAGCAGCTGCTTCAACACCCATTGCATTTGGACAGCTTGTTTCTGGTCCTCCATCCCATTAGAGGCAGCCCTTGCTCACCTCCATTTGTCTAAGGAGACTGGGCTTCTTAGGAGACCATTTACTATAAATTATTCCATTAGAATCAGGAGAAAGAGCAGTTTCTGCCATCGTCTGACAGACTAATCCCAGGGCAGCTAGAGATGACCGTGAATTTTTTTTTCCCTGTTTTTCTCCCCCCAACACACACCTCCAAGCTTACAGGATTCCCGACCAAGAATCCAGCCCATACCGCCAGCGTGGAAGCACAGAGTCCTAACCACAGGAACGCTTAGGAATTCCTGGCTGTGAATATTCAACCTGCAGAATCCATTTGGGCTGTCAACAGAAGGGGACAGCAAATGTCAGGGAAGCAGTTAAGGGGTGTGTCCGGACAGGAGCTTCAGCAGCGGCCGGCCGTAGGACAGGGAGGAGGCACCTGAGGGGCAGCTGATAGAGTATGATGGTGGGGATGACAGGCAGAGTAAGGCAGATCTGGGTGTTCCTCCTTCATGCCTGCCCCTCCAGCACTTCTAGTCTATTGGTTCTCAACCTTGGATGCTCACTGGAATCTCATGGGACTTTTGCAAAATGCCGACACCCAAGTTCCACCCTTTCCTCCACATTCTGATTGAACTAGTCTGGTTTGGGCCTGGGCATCGGGTTTAGAAAGCTTCCCAGGTGAAGAGGCTGTGAAAGGCTATGAACGGAAATGAGAACATTTCATAGTAGAGAACGCGAAGGACCTCTCCAGAGCCAGGTTCTCAGTTGTAGCAACAGGCCAAGAGGGAAAGGTCATCTACCTACATTAGTGAGAAAGGGCCATAACTTTTCTCTCTCGAGTTCCTTGCCAATTTTCCCATTTGTCCTCTTCTTTCACTTTCAAGTCATGTGGCCTCTGGCAAGTCTTATTTTCCTCACCTGTGAAATGGGTGCATGTGTGTGCCCAGCCGTGTCTGACTCTTCATGACCCCAAGCACTGTAGCCCGCCAGGCTCCTCTGCCCATGGAATTTTCCAGGCAAGAATACTGGAGTGGGTTGCTATTTCCTTCTCCAGGGGATCTTCCAGATCCAGGGATCGAACTCCACATCTCTTGCGTCTCCTGCATTGGCAGGCAGATTGTTTAGGACTAGCGCCCTACTATTAGCATTTTTGACTCTGAAGTTATTTAGGAGCAATTTCTTAAATCTATCCAGCATTCATAATTTTCAGAGTTCTTTGCTATTTATAACTAATTGTTTTGTGATCAGGGAACATGGTTTGTTTGATACATATTTGAAATTTATTGAAACTTGTTTTATAGACAAGCATGTAGTCAACCTTTTTCTTTTCCATTAGGGTTTATTAAGGGTATTTTGAATACAGTTCCTGTGGTCAACTTTTATAAATGTTCCTTCAACATTTAAGAAAATATTCTTTGTTGGATTTGAGGTTCAGGGTATGTCCAACAAATCAAGACTGTTCATTGTGCTATTTGTATTTTTACTAACTTCTGGTCTATTTAACTTACCGTTAAGTCTCCTGCTTGAGTTGTAGATTTGTCAGTTTTCTCTAGTTCTACCAACTTTTGATTTATGCATCTTTGAGACTAACAGATAAGTACATTTGTTTTATGTACCTGGTGAATTTCCTCCCTACAAAACAGATAATAATATCTATAAAGGTTGTGACAAAAATATACCTACATTATGAGGGTTGTGACAAAAATATACCTACATTATAAGGATTGTGATATAAGTATCTTACATATTTTTTAAAATTACATATTGAAGTTATCACTAACACCTAACACATCGTGAGTATGAGAAGATAATGTAGTCTTTTCTGGTTTCCATTGTTGGTACTGAGAAGTTTGAATGGTTTTAAAATTTCTTACTGATTGTTCACCTTTGTCAATCCATTTTTTTTTTCCTTAAACATTTCATACATCATTATTTTGTATTGTTTTTGATAATGTGATGTATAATCTGAAGATACTGGGAAGTCTAAATCTGCTATTTCTGCTATTCTTTCTTATATTTGTTTCCTTGTGTTTGGCAATTTTGTCAAAGTTCCCCAGAGAGAGAGAGACAGAACCAACAGAACACATACACACCTCACAGAACACGTATCACATCCAAAATCTCCTTCTCGGGCATACCCTACCTCAGTGAATGACACTGACAGTCGTCCAGATCAGAAACCTGAAAGTCACTCTCATCATCTTTCTTACCATCACATCCAATTAATTGGGGCAAATTGATTCTATGTTTTAAATCTCAAGTCCATTTGCTTTGCTGTTGTCCTACAACCCATCCTAGTCTATCTAGATCACTGAGGTCTCCCCATGTCTAATCTTACTCTTCCATTCAACATGGTATGTTAGTTGAATGATCCTCACAAAATGTGAATCTAATTGTCACTTACAGATTAAACTTATCCCAAAGGGAAAAGGGGAAAAGTTGAAAAATTGAAAATGGGGGAAAATTAAGTGTCCTGTTGTGCTTTAAAAGGCCTTTCATTAACCACCTTTCTATACCATTCCTTCTTGCACCCTTGAGTCCCAGCTACCCTAACTCTCTTGGCTCCTCCAAGGTGGGTATGCTTTCTCTTCTCCTGGCCTCTACACACGCTATTATTCTCTGTCCACAAGGCATCACCTCCGAGCCAACTCATGAAGTGTTCAGTTCTCAGCATTAAAATCTCTGGGACACTTTCATCCCTGCTCCACAAAACAGTCACTGCCCCCTTCCCCGCAAACACACACCCTCTAGAGCTGCTGACTGGCCTGGCAGCTCCAGTAAAGAAAGGGTTGGCTCCACTCATCTCTTTTGTGAAGGTTCTTCCTATGAGATGATGCAATATAGACAGAGACTGAAGCAGTGCCAGAATTCCTAGGATTCTTATAAAAATAAGTAGAAAAATCCAACAGCATCAGCAGAGTGAGAAGAGCAGGAGAACAGTCTTCAAATTATGAAGTAACTTTAAAAAGTAGCCTTTTATGGAGAAAAATGTCAGTAAACACAGGGATATTATAGCACTACAAGATTATTTATAAGACCAGTGACTTAAAACAGCAAATTCATGATGAAAATGATTCTAGTTAAAAAAATTAGTCTCATTCATTAATAACCAAAATAAGACCTGCAATATGACTGGCTGTAATTTCTCAAGTAAGATTCCATCTACTAGTGCTGTTTATACTTAACATACACTCACATTCATTTCTTACAATTTAAGAATTTAAGTTTCAGGAAGAATACTTTTTAGTATTTGGGTTATTTTAATAAATGTCAATTACTTAGTAAAGGTTAAATAATTGTTAACTTAAATGAGTTTTCAGTAATATCGTTTAATAGCATAAAAATATGCTTTTGAGAAAATATACATTAAAAAACCCAATACAATGTTTTAGTAAAATAGTAAGGAAATTTGTCTCATTATGTACATATGCATGTGTGTGAATTTATATATATATCTATGTACTTTGCAGTAGCAGAAATATATTTCTGCAGGATAGAAAATATACTCTAGAGAAACAGAAGCAAAGGATATATACACTGTAAGGGCAAACTCAATAAATTAGATAAAATTTTATTACTCAGTAATGAGGGACCAGCTTACAATGATGTGACAATGGTAGCAAAAATAGTAGGAAGGAGTTCAGCACTCAAAGTATCTAATAAATAAAGCTTAGTGATTCATTAAATATTTTGATATTATACAGGATCAAAACTTCCAACACTTCCATGGGTCTTTAACTGATATCTTTCAGATAAGCTATATAATCTAGATAGTTAAGAAATTGCTTGCTGACATCATACTTTAAAGGAATTACCTTGCACAGGAAATTCTATTCAATACTCTGTAATGACCTATATGGGAACAGAATCTAAAAGAGTGGGTATATGTATAACTGACTCACTTTGCCATACAGCAGAAACTAACACACCACTATAAATCAACCATACACTAATAAAAATTAATTTTAAAAAAGGAATTATCTTGGAAAATGAAAAATGCTACACAACTTATTTTCCAAAGCCACATGGATGCAAAATATAATATGGTCTCTAAGAATAATGGAAAATATTGGCCTACCATCTTGCCATCCTTCTGGCTGCACTTTATATATTCAAAAATTTTTCACAACTAGGGTATATATCTGGACCCTAACAGGTTTATAAACATCATAAATATGGTTCATTTAATTATCTTAATGTGCTTTTGTGTAAATGATATTACCAAAATATTTAATGCTTTTAATATAAAAATTAAATAAGTACTCCCATCATTTACTTTATCTCAGAAACTAGACTTGTAGTTGGGCTCCAGATGTACTGAGTAGTCACAGGTCATTTCTGTCATGTAGTCTCAAGGCAGAAGGAAATTAACAGAAAGATGAACATGGGTTTTACAGTAACTAAACACATGACACCCAAGATAGGGATCTAAAGATTAAGCACATATTCAATTACTTATTCAACATGTGACCTTTAGAGCACACACTATTTCATTTCTTCTTTATCTTTGATATGATTAACTGCATCTGATTTTTGTAGTAAGGCAAAAGACAGACATCTCCTTTTCCTTGGCTTTAATTAGTCTCAAATTCCAGAAGACAGAATAATGCTCGTTTCATAAAAGGTTAACATCAATATTAGGACAGGTTTTTGTTTTTCTTCTGACAAATTTGTGTTTATATTAAACTTAATGTTTACAAATACTAATCCTGAGCAAGAGTAAAAATAAGAACAGTTTTGACTAAATAAAATTCCTTCATTGTTAAACCTAAACAGCTTTAAAATTCAACCATGGAATAGAAAGTTGATAAGACTGGAATTCAGACTTCTGATGTCCATGGCAAACCTGAATACTCTAAGAAAGAACATACACCTAGTAGTAGATGTAAAAAACAAAACAGTAAAAAGCATCAAAAATTGATGCACCTGGGTTTTGTTAAATGTAACAAAGGTTACTCAGTCCTTCATGGATACACCTAGCTGGAGAACACTGAAGTGTGCTGCATTAAACAGACCCCTCAGAAAGGCAACACTGGATTTCTCTTTTTAGATAGACAGAGACTGCTCCTCCCCCCACCCCCCGAAACAGTCAAAGACATAAAAGACACATCTGGAAATACAATATGAATCCTGTTTTGTGGGGCTTTTTGTTTTGGGGTTTTTTGTTTGTTTGTTTCTGGCTGTGCTCTGCGGCTTGCAGGATCTTAGTTCCCTGACCAGGGACTGAGCTCAACCAGAGATTAAACCTGGGTCACAGCAGTGAAGGCGCCGAGTCCTAACCAGGGGGACCGCCAGGGAACTCCCTTGTTGTTTTTTTCTTTTTTTAAAATCACGTCTTTAAGAAAGCAGAAAGTTGGCCACTTAGGAAACTACAGTGAATTAGTTGAGTTTTTAGGTACAGCTCCTGCCTCATGAACAATAAAAGCCTTTACTCAGCAAAGCAGTATTAGGACAAAGTATTTATACACCAATAAAAGCACTTGAGTATGGGCTTGGCAATACAAGTCAACTGAAACCAAGCTCTTAAGGATACTTTTCGTCCATGTGGTGAAAAAGTGCATGGGAGTGGGAAATGCTGGCACGCAAGGATCCTTTCACAGTGTTAGGGCCTGTCCACCTAGGAGCAGTCAGTTCCAAGTCAGTGTGGTGAGCACTGGGCAATGACATCGACATAAGGCACGGCCCAAGGCGCTTCTTCACCATGCCTTTTCTTTTATTCCAACTGTCTCTCTTCCTCTTCATCTGCTTCTTCAATGACCTGAATCTCATCTCCTTGAGGTAAGGAAGAATTCTCCACCTGCAGTTTATTCCCATCAGCTTTACATTTCTCTTCTTCCTCTATGATTTCCTTCCATATCTTGTGGTTTTCGGTAAGATGGTGCATTAGCTGACAAAATATTTGCCGTCTGCCTTTCCGTCTTTGTGGTTCTGTGAAATTTAACACATGTGTATTCTAATCATAGCAATATGATTCAATTATTCAATAAATATCCGAGCGCCTGTTACATCCCAGGCATTTATTTAAGCACTGGGGTTAAAGTTATATTAAGATTAAAATAATCTCTGCATCATGGGGCTCTCTTTCTAGTGGGAAGACCTAGATAAGCAAAGAAGCAAGACACTTGTGTGTTAGATAGTGTTAAGTGTTATGGATAAAAATAGGGCATGAGGGAAGATGGTGGGGGGTGGGAGTTGTGGGGAGAAAGGCTAGTATTGAAATTTCAAATGATAAATAACAATGCAAGGTTAAAAACCATCCTTCTAAGGGATTTTTTTAAATGTGTTCAATTAAACACAATTGTCAAAATTTTGGTTGAGTATAAATAATTTTTAGAAGTCAAATTTCCCAAGATGACATCAGATGGTAATGCCATACAATCACTCTTCACTATGCTACTCCTGAATACAAGATAGGGTGGGGGAAAGTTCTTTTACTATCTTGTTCCACGCTATCTTATCTGTTCTGATTTATATAGTATGCTTGGGAAACAAAAAAACCAGCTAGATATAATTTAAATCCTACTTTAAAGAGCAAATAACTAATTTATAGTTGCAAAGGTAACAATGTCTTTTTCATTTTCCATTTATACTCATTGCTTTATATTGCTTTATATAGAAAAACTATGCATTACAATTTGGTAGTTTAAAGCCATAATGCCATAAAGCCATAAAGTTGGTTTTCCTCAGAGTTAAGAGAGTATGTATTTTCCTCTTCTCCCAACTGGGTTGAGTGAACTATTCCCAAGTCTATATGAAGGGTATGTTGACAGGGGTGCATGGTGTGAGAAGGGGTTAGGCAAAGGAGGACTAGTCCTTGGGACCAGCCACCTCACCGAAGTTCAGATTTGGCAACTGCTCCATCATGCGTGCACAGGCAGAGCCTGCCGAAGAACACTGGCTGGAGGACAACATCTCCAGAGATGCTGCTTTAACTCAGAATGCTTGTATGATCGCATTCACATGGTACCCAAGCAGTAGCTACTCAAAATGAGATTATTCAGTCTGCACACTTAGATAGTACTTACTTAAGATATCACTACTGTATCTTTAAAAGGAAAGACCCAATCCAAATTAAATGGACATTTGCAATTAATAACATTAACGAAATGACAGTATCCCTATATTCTTACTAGGATTTAGATTGTCCTCTATTTCTTCATCCTCTGTATCTAATTCTTCAGCATCTTCTTCCTCATAACAACTTTCAGTATCATCGTCCTCTTCTGATTCTATCCACTGACCCGGTAGCAGACCAGCAGCGTCATAGGAGTTACACAGGGGACCCACTATGTGGGTGATAAAAGATTCCTGGAGTTTTGCTAGTTGAGGAGAAGAACGATCCATGAAGGGACTGATGGGCAAACCAAGATTTGCTTCTTCATCTCCCTGATCATATTAAAAAGGAAAGTACATCTTTAACTGTTGAAAGGACCACTGAGCTTTGTTGTTAAAATTACCTTGAGGTTTTTTAAATCAAGAACAGTCTAACTCAAAATAATTTTTAGAAAGAAGTATCAATGAAAATCACTGTCATTCCAACTATAAAACTTTTTCTATTATTTGAAAAATCCTAAACAAGACTTTATTCTCACTCTCCCCGTCAACCAGTATGGTTGATATCCAGGCAGCAAGAAAAATATACATCTTTTCAACTAAGTTAAGCAAATAGTTAAGAACAAATCAAAATTATATTACTAGAATATATAAATTCTATATAAATTGTCAAAATTCTGTAGTATCAGATCCTCTTTCCCCTGGGGGAGATGGTATAATAGAAACATTTTTTTGCTGCAGTTGTACCTCAAATGTAGAGTTGACTTTTCTAATGCTTTTCAACATCTTCTCCCCTTTTTTGTAACAGCAGAACCCTTTAATGAATCTAAATCAGAAAACTCAGTATGTAAAACAGACAGAGGTAGAGCAATTGTGTTTGAGGTGAGGATTTGCCCCAACTGCCTGGCTGGAGATCTATGGTCCCCAGGGTTCTGGAGAGCACAGCTGGAGATCAGACACACGTGATTTCAGAACCTCCTTTGCTGCCTACGACCTGTGTGGTGCTGGGCAAGCTCTATGCCTGATTCACGTGTAAGACGTGAGTAATCATCTCCAGGGTTGCTGTAGGCTGACAGGCAGGATACACTGGGCACGGCGCTGAGCAGTCCTCAAATGGCAGTGACGGCATTAACACTTTAGTGCCGAGCATCTGCGCTGGTGGAGGGTGAGCACTCTCCACAGTGCACAAGCTCTGCAGGCAAGCAGTGTGTATCTGTGCTGACCCAGCACAGTCCTCAGGAGACAACCAGAAACTGTCCCGAGATTTAAAAACTTACATGGCTTTGTTTCCTGAGAGGATGAACATTAATAATATTTAAAAAAAAAAAAAAACGTATCTAAGTGGGTTTATCCATAGGATTCTACAGTTTCATACATTTGACTTTTAAATAGGAGTTTGGCTTTTCTAAGCCCATGGCATGTAATGCATGGTTTTTTGCAACCTTGTGGACTATGCCGTCCATGGAATTCTCCAGGCCAGAATACTGGAGTGGGTAGCCTTTCCCTTTTCCAGAGGATCTTCCCAACCCAAGGGTCAAACCAATGTCTCCCACGTTGCGGGAGGATTCTTTACAAGCTGAGCCACACGGAAGCCCAAGAATACTGGAGTTGGGTAGCCTATCCCTTCTCCAGCAGATCTTCCCGACCCAGGAATTGAACCAAGGTCTCCTGCATTGCAGGTGGATTCTTTACCAACTGAGCTATCAGAGAAGCCTGATGTATTGGCTATAGGAATATAAATAAAGACAGTATAATAAAGTTAATAGAAAAGTAAAAAGTTGAGCAAAGTTAGAAATTTACATCCATATCTGAAAAAGTTGAATAGTATAAGAAGACTGAGAAGGAAATCTGATGGTTTTGATGAGGGCTGACTTCCTATATACATTTAACCTTCATGACCATGGTGTGTTAGGGTTATCAAGTATATCATTTTTCTCCTTTGACACAGCAATAATGAAACCTAGAAAGATTAAGTGAAACTGTCTCAAATATTGTTTTTTTGTGTGTGTGACCTGGAATTATAATAGTTTATTGAGCACTTATGTGTCAGAAAACTGTTGACATATATTAATTCACTTAATCCACAAAGCAACCTTATGAGGTAGGTACCATCAATATTCCTGTTTTCTCAATGAGGAAATTGAGGCACAGAGAGGTTAAGTAACTTACCCAAGGCCACAATGCTAGTAAAGAAGAGCCAGGATTCAACCTCAGGCATGGCTTCCAAGTTTGCTTAGTAAGAATTAATCTCTATACTTTAAAGATATATTATAAAATGCATCTAAATGAAATTATCTCATTTTCTTTCACTGAATTAGTGGATTTTCTAAAACTGGCATTTTCTACCACTTTATTACTTCTGTTTGTACCGATAATATAAAGGCAGAATTTTCCTTAGCATAAAAGTCTTTTGTGAACATGAACTGAAGCCTGAGGCAGTCTTCAATTATCTCTGAGAATGAGGATGGGAATATGCAAACCACTATACATACTGCAGTCTACAAATTAAATATTTATAACTGTTTATTTCTTAAAATTATACATAATTTAGTTCAAATGTATCAGTGAAAGTTATTCTAAGATTATTACTAAGATTTTACTAATCTGTTTTCATAATTGTACAGTATGGTATTTTGTTAGCTTGTAAACAGCAGAGTATACACTATTTTACTGGGATGTTTAGCTAAGGTAGGTGAAAGACATGGTGCATTTGCTGGTCACTCAGGACAGTCTGGGTGTGACAAGGTCTAACAGCTAAGTGCAGTGCATCACTCCTACTGGGGTAGCAACTCATGGTGAGAAAGCCCTGACCTAGAAGTTTTACTTGGTACATCTTTATCTTTCTTGATCAGTGGGTCTAGTAAGGATTCCCAAGGAATACAATTCCAGTTAAGAGTATGTATTTGTTATTTTGTATTTGAGATAATGTAACATTGGACTTGTGGGGAAATCAGTATTTTTCTACAGTGTAGGGAGCCTTAAAATTGTACAAAAAATAGGTAAAGACTGCAAAATAGTAGGGTTATTTTAAAGACAACATTTTAAAACACATGAGAAAAGATCATGTTTATATCTTAGAACCTTGAAAGCCACTAAGTATCTACTCTGTCCCATTTCTAGTTCTGGTTTCTTACCCTCTGCCAGGACTTTGATCCTACATAACCCATCAACCCAGTTGATGTTTCTGAGGCAGTCTTTCTATGGCAGAGTTGAAAATGGGTTGATACTTTAAAAATACAGTCTAAGTATACACTGAATCAACTAAACAACTTCTTTTGGAAATAAATTATGCTTAGGTTATATAGGTTTTCAAGGTTGAAAGGGACCTTGGAATCATAATGTAGTCTTTCCTTAGCTCTAGACTGGAGTACATTCAACCTACTCCAGATTGGCAATAAGCTATTTCTTTTTTTAAATTTTTGTCTTTCAATTTTAGCAACAAAGGCAAAGGAGCTGAGACAATATTAAAACCAGAGCAAATGCAACAATTTCTAACCATTTTTGGTTAAAGCAAATCATTTCAAGTATTTAATGTAGCTATCCAAATCCAAAAGGCAGTGTCTTCAGATGGCAGCTCTTAAAAGTCCCACCAATCCCATGTTTCAACTTACCTGCTCATAAAATTCATTGACAATGCCTTCTGTCCATCTCAAATGCAAGTCTCGAACTTTGGTCGGGCCATTAATATCTGCCAGTTTGATGCACACTTGGCACACCAAGAGGCGATCGTTTTCATTCCTCCATTCTATACCATTACTATTTACATCATTGGCCTGTCATCGGAAAAACAGAATTACTGTGGGTACTGAGGGCGCAAGAGTCTGTTTTTTGTTTTGTTTATTTTTGGCGGCACTGTTTGGCTTGTGGTATCTTAGTTCCCTGATTAGGGTTTGAATCCTCGCCCCTGGCAGTGAAAGCATGGAGTCCTAACCACTGGACTGCCAGGGAATTCCCCAACTTTTGTTTTTTACTGAATTATCTTAAAACTGTTTCCTGTCCTCTGGACAGGAAGGAATTTCATTAAGTGCTTCTTTTAATTTTGTTTGTGCCATGACATGTACCTCTATGGGTTAAATTTCTCTTTGAAGTGTCATTTACAGCTTTGTTTCAATGGAAGTAGAGCACTGTATTATACAAGCAGAACAAACCATGAGTTTCAATATTTGTGATTACTGCAGAAATTTGTAATTTGTGTATATTATATATTGTACATATTAGTATATATGACATAAAATATATATTTTATGCAAATATACATGCAAAAGCAAATCATATAAGAATTGTAACTACTTTGTCTCAAAAAGGAATGCTTAAGGATCTAACTGTAAAAGGCAACATGATATAGTTGAAAGAATACAAGTCTTAGAAGCTGATGTCTATGGTTTTAAATCCTGCCTTAGTATGATTTAACCAATCATTGAGTAATGCTGGAAAAATTACTTGAGCTCTTTGAGTCTATCTTTCTTCATCTATATGATAGGGAAAATAATATCAATCTAGTCGTATTGCCTGAGGATTAACGAATGAAAAATGCACAGTTCATAGTAAACGCTAACATTGTTATTTAAATAAATGGCTGTTATTGGGCAAATTACCATGCCTTTCAAGAATTCAAATTTCTCTTGTAAGAAATAAAGTGAAAGGGCCAGATTCGTGACTTTGGAACTGTACTGTAGTATTAGATTTTTATTGGCATCCACCATCCCCCCCTCCCTTTTTCCTGGCTGTGCTGCATGACTTGAGGATCTTAGTTTCCTAGCAGAGATTGAACCTGGACCTCCTGGGAATTCCCTGGCATCCACCCCTTTTGTTAAAGGAACTCCTATGTAGACCACCACTACAGAAAACAGTTAAAAGAAAGACGAGCTCTTTAGATTGAAAGTATGTAGTCTAGGGAGCTCCCTGGTAGTCCAGTGGCTAGGACTCTGAGCTTTCACTGCCATGGCCTGGGTTCAGTCCTTGCTCAGGGAACTAAGATCTGCAAGCTGTTCCCCATGTGTCACTCATGTGACATTTTCCTGAGACTACAGAATAGGTATCTCTGAGGAACACAGATTCTAAAGTTTTGGGCTAGATCATCTTTCACCTGTAAAAAGAACTTCTGTTTACTTACTGTGACTTAAGCATTTAAATGAATTTTTATTAAGTAAAAATAAAAATTAATAGAGCTACACAGCTATGAAGTAAGTTTAAAGGCAAACTGATGTCTTACTGATTTTTTTCATAAGCATTTATCAATATCACAACAGTGACATATATAGGCCTCCTTCCAGGAGGTTAAGTGAGTACTCCTTTGACACCCAGCCCCTCTACCCTGAAGGTAACCCCTTCCTTTAGGGCAGAGATGTTATCAAGAAAACAGTGGTTTCCTGCCTGCAAAATATGGGTCATCTTTCCCTCGGGAATCCAAAGCAGTGGTTCTCAACACTTTTTCACCCCAACCTCTGAGGGATACAACACGCTCCCATCAGTACCACCATCACACAATGGCAGTGATCCTCAACTCCATGGTGAATGTGCGCTCCGACAGTGACTTCAGCCTGTTTATGCCTTATTCTTAACTAGGATGACTGCACACAGTGGGCAGTCCCAATGAACAGCAGTTGAATGAGTGCTTTATTCTCAAGTACTTCTCCATTCCCACACCAGCCAGTTTAACACTTCACAACATAGAGAAGGGAAACAGGTGCAGCAAAGTAGGCATAACTGGCTTCTTAGAAACACATATTTAATTTCATAAAATGCCTTACTTGGCACTGTGCATAACTTTCTCAAATCTGTCCCTGAAAGCTTCAACTGACATAATTGGAAATGTCACAAGCAATCGTATTTTTGGACATGTTATAATTTTTTTAATATTGGCATATATTTTGTCTTACCAGATTTATCATGACTTCATGAGTGATATTCTGACTTAATGTTAAAAAAATACCTTTTGTCAGTAGCACTGACAATAATTTCTGCTTTGAAACCAGGAATTAATTTGCATAACAAACCTTGGCATTGAATTCAGCAAGGAAATCAAAATGCTTTTTAAGATCTGTGGCAAGGATTGCTTCTATGACTAAAAAACGAAAGCGCTTGAATTCCACATTGTCAAGATTAAGAAGGAAGTTGTATTCTGGGCGAGAAAGATATAGAGTCCAGGCTGATGCAGCATGATGATTTTCCAAAACAGATCTGTCGTTGTATAAGACTGCCTGAAAAGGAACAAGAAAAATGAGGCAGGCATCTCAAAGATATTGAACTTTAGCAATAAACAGAGTTAGGATCATGTTGAAAGAATACAGTGAGTATCTATTACATGCCAGGCATTTTAATACTTGTGTAGAAGGGTTGATAATTTGATAAAGGATTAGACTGAAGTGCAAAGAGGATAAGGTACACTTTTCCAGCATTCATAGCTAGTAAGTGAAAGGGTAATTTGTCTCCAAAGTTCATCTTCCTTGCAGACACCATGCTGCCTACCAAGAGATATAAAGCTGATAATTTGAGGTCTGCTTCCTTAAAGCAGTGAAACGTCTCAGATAAAGCTTCTGTGAATAAAGTTATCAGGGACAGAGAGAAGAGGCTTAGGGATATATTACTATTCTTTAGTGAGCACTGAGTGCTGGTGGTGGTGACTGAAGGAGAGGAACCGGGATACTCTGTGCGTGGGGAGCTGGAGACCCATGAGTATGAGAAAGGCACGTCGTGTGCCCCCAGCTGACACAGGACCTGGGGGTCAGAGAAGTCTCAAACAGGTAGAAGCACAAATCCTCTGTCCAAGTGGGGTAGATCTAGTCACTGTTTTTCCCATTTCACTTCAGTGGAAGACCCTGAGGTACCTCCTCAGTAGTCTAGGATTTGGTGATCTAGATTCTATTTTTTTTTTCCATTTAGTTTTATTCGTTGGAGGCTAATTACTTTACAATATTGTAGTGGTTTTTGCCATACATTGACATGAATCAGCCATGGATTTACATGTGTTCCCCATCCCGATCCCCCCCTCCCACCTCCCTCTCCATCCCATCCCTCTGGGTCTTCCCAGTGCACCAGCCCGGAGCACCCGTCTCATGCATCCAACCTGGGCTGGTGATCTGTTTCACCCTTGATAGTATACTTGTTTCAATGCTGTTCTCTCTGAACATCCCACCCTGGTAATCTAGATTCTAAAAATCACTGGATTACAGAATTTTTAAAGCTTCTTCCATCTCTAACAAGTGAAAGTTTTTTAAAATTATTAAATATGCATAGTAATTAAGATTTGTTTGTGGATCATTTTTAAAGTCTTTATTGAATTTGTTCCAATTTGCTTCTGTTTTATGTACTGTTTTCTTTTTCCTTTTTGGCCACAAGGCATGTGGGATCTTAGGTCTGACCTGGGATTGAACCCCCACACCCTCTGCATTGGAAAGGGAAGTCTTAACCCCTGGACTGCCAGGGAAGTCCCCCAAGCATAGTAATTATTAAAAGAACTCTTATAGCTAGTGCTAAAGGCTGAGAATAAAAAGTAAAAACACTATCCCTATTTTCATAGCACTTTCTGTCTAATGGAAAAAAACAGATAAAAATATTCTCAGCATAATCTCAGCTACAATGCATATTCTGAGCCTAATTAGGTCATTTTACAGATCTGTAAAAATTAATTATAGTCTAGATATAAACATAGATATTTACCATTTGATTTTTTTAAACATCATTTGATTTTAATGTTAGCAATGATGATTTAAACTTTGGGTCACAAAAAGGTTGAAAAAAATCTGTGCCCATCAATGGATGAATAGATAAAGAAGATGTAATACATATACACAGAGTGGAATAATTTTTAGCCATGAGAAAGGACATCCCAGCCTGGATGGACCTTGAAAACAACATGCTAAGTGAGATAAGCTAGAAAAAGACAAGTGCTGATATCACTTATGTTTAATCTAAAACTGAACTCTATTTACAGTAGAACTAGGTGGTTACAAGAAGATGGGGAAATTGGGAGACAGTGGTCTAAGGGTACAAACATGCATTCAGAAGATGAATGGGACTTCCTTGACGGTCCAGTGGCTAAGACTCCACGTTCCCAGTGCAGGGAGCATGCAATGAGATCCCCATGCCACAACTAAAGATCCTGTATGCTGCAATGAAGATCAAAGATCCTGTGTGCATTTACTGTACAGCACAGGGAACTACAGTCAAAATCTTGCAAGAACGCTATAATGGAAAACAATCTGAAAAATCATACATGTGGTTCATGTGTAACTGAATCACCTTGCTGTGCATCTGAAACACTGTAAGTCAACTAGACTTAGGTAAAATTTATATGTTATGGAATTTTTAAAAAAAGATCCTGTGGGCAGCAACTAAGAATTAGCACAGCCAAGTAAATAAGTAAATATATTTTAAAGCTGAATAAGTTCTGGAGACCTAATGTACAGCATTGTGATTATACAATCCTATATTATATACTAAAAAGTTGCTAAAGACTAGATTTTAAATATTCTTACCACACACACGAAGAGTCATGTGATGTGATGGAGGTGTTTGTTAGCTATTGCTGTGGTGGTAATCATATTACAATATATGTGTCAAAACACTGTACATGTTAAACGTCAGAGACTTCCTAAGAAGTCAACTTACATATAAAAGTGATTTAGTTAACTCATGTTTAAATCCAATAAAGACTGATAAATGATCAGAACAGCTTTGTTCATGAAGAAGTAATCAAACTCCCAGGTCAGTAAACCACAGTGCATAGTGAGTGTCTATAAAGCTAGCGGACTTAAACTCTCAGTTAATGAGATCAGTTAAAAAAACAAAAAACAAAAACCAGTAGTTCAGAATTCTGGCAGCATCCAAATTGCCCTTTGACATTACCAAAGAAATATAAAATGAGGGTGAAAAGAAATCTGAATCAATATTAGAATCTAGATACAGTTGCAATACTGGAAGCTTTAAAGACATGGCCCACAGGGGCATGGGTTGAGGAAAGGCCAGCTAAGTCATCACCTAAGAAGGAAAAACCCACCTGAGAACACGGGGAAGGGGCCTCTCCTGGACCCCAGTGAACTGACCGACCACCTCATGGCTTAGTGGAGGCAAGAGTCATGGAGCAGGAAGGAAGAGGCAAATTCTACTTTAGTAAGAACACTGGATGGTCACACACTGATCAACAAGCCAAGCTTAACTCCAGGGAGGAAAACATTCCAGGTAAAACAGATATTGAAGCCTCAGCTGGCTTTTACTGAAGGCACCCTGACAACTAGAAAATGAAGACAGTTTCCCCCCTAATTCAGACCTGCAGTAACTAACATTCTTTGAGTTTTTGCTAAAGCAACTTGTTACCTGCTTTCTCTAACTGTGAATCTTCCTTATCTCCACAAGCAAATTTCTTCTCTAACATGGTAAAGCAAATTAGTTGGTCATAAAGTTTACTTTTACCCAGAGTCAAAAAGATGGGATTAATCTTAACAAATAATAAACACCTTTCAATAAATGAGCAAAAAGAAAAACCCATCAGACATAAACACTTAGATCAAACAGGCAGACTATGATAAATCTGACAAATGTCTCCTGTTGAACCACAAGAAAAAGGAGACGTTAAAGTAAATCTCTAAGTCACAGTCATAAGATTATAAGTAGGTATTTACATTTTTCTGAAATGAAAAATCTTGGATTAAGAAGGACTGTTTTCATTAAAAAACTAATATTCCTAACTGAAAAGAAAACCCAATAGAGGCAGTAAACAAATTAGGTGCAGCAGAAAACAATGCAGCTACCTTTTTTTTTTTTTTTTTAAATAAGTGCTTCTCTTTAAAGAAATAGTTTTGATGAACAGCTTCCATCTAGGGATTCCTTTACCCTCAAGTTCTGGGTTCTAAAATTTCTGGTAATCCTTTATCTTCTAAGACCCTTTGTCATAGTTTATCACCCTTGTTTTGCCTAAAACACATTTTTATGTAACTTTCTCAGATAGGATGGATGGAACATGATTTTTTAAAATCTTTGTATACCCGGGACTGTTTATTTTGCTCTTAACACTCAACTGTAGCTTAGCTGGATACAGAACTCTTAACTTGAAAATAATCCTTCTATGCCAGCACCATCTCCACCCCTGTTTTACTTTTTTCCTAGCACTTATGTCATAATCATCTCTCTTTTACACACACACACACTTTTTGGTTTTTTCTTACTTTACTAGAATGTGAGTTCCATATGGGCAGAATGTATTTTTTGCTTGTTTTGTTCAACAGTATTGCCTAGAATAGTGCCTGTTCTTCAGTATGCATCTCATAGCCTTGTGTATGTTTTATTGCTGAATCTCTTTAATTGGGAAGGATGAGTAGGAGGCCTGTTAATGTGGGTGGGGCTTGTTTATCTAGCAGGTTTTGCTTTGGAATTACCAGTGTGATTTCCAAAATGAGAAGGATTTACGCTGGAGTACTAAATCTCTTCTGGTCATTTCCTTCAGTATTTAAGAGATGTGTTTTCTGCCTAGAAGTGAATAGATGTCACGGTAGCCTTGCTTTAAGGTGTATGTTATATGGGAGAGGTGTGTGTGTGCAGCAGACGAGGGTGTGTGTGTGTGTGTGTGTGTTGCTTTAAGGTGTATGTTATATGGGAGAGGTGTGTGTGCAGCAGACGAGGGGGTGTGTGTGTTTGTGTGTGTGTGTGTGTAGAGAAGGGCAATGGCACCAGGAGTCGCCAGGGTTCCACTCAAGCCTTGGCTTCCTTTTTAGTGTATTTAATCTCATTATATTTGCCCACATGATTTTCATTTTCCAAAAACAGTATGAAATTCTTTAACTTAGGATAATATCCTTCTGCCTACTGCTCTCTGTTGTAATGCATTTTATCTTTTATTGTTATTTTGATGGGAGGAAAGGGGGGAAAACACACCTGTTTAGTCTCCCATCTTGATCCATATTTGGGAGGACAAATGTTAATGACTGTCTCAGATCGATAGTTCTCAGTTTTGTTTCCTTTGACCCCAAATCAAAATGTTTTGGCCAACTGCACTGGCAAAAAAGTTCATTCAGTTTTAAGTACAAATAAAAGACATATTTCATTTTCACCAAGAACTTTATTGAACGGGTTCACTGACCAAACAAACTTTTTGGCCAACCCAATTCAAACTGTAATATCTCAATTGGCATCTTCCAGCCAACCATTCATTTGAAAATAGCTCAGAAATCTCTTAGAATTTTAATACTGATGTCCCCCCAGGATAAACCTGACTAAATGTTTCCCCTTCTTTTATGGCAAGGATTCAGAACAGTCTTCCTAAGTCTTCCCACACACCTCCTTACCATGAGAAAGGAGAATGCCTGATCCTATTGGTGGTTTTCTGCCCTATTGTCCCTTTTTATCATACCACCAGAGCAATAATATCTTTCACTAATTATGGCCTGATTAGACTCATTGAGCTTCCTAAGATGAGAGAGACTGCTTTATTACCTAATAAACAGGTTAAGCCTTAAGTTTTTACAAGTCTTTATCTCATAGGCACTAGGTGAAGAATGTCTGGTGAACCTCATTACTTTGGGAACAATGGAGTATACTTCAGACAAGCTTAGCAGCCCAGCAGAGCAAAGAAATTAGGCATCCTTCAACATTCAACATATGTTTCCTGAATGCCTTTGTGTGCTAGGCATCATTCTAGGTATTAGGGAATAAAAGAAAAATGTCTGCCCTCATAGAAACTTATATTCCACTAAAATATACACAACAAAATACACAGTATGCTAAATAGTCATTGCTGTGGAAAAAACAAATCAGAGGAGGAACATAATGAGTGTCATGGAGGAGCTTTTGAAATTTTAGGTGGAAGGAAGTCACAAAGTGATCTTTATAGATGTGTAGGGAAAGAGCAGTCTGGGCGAGAGAACAGAAAGAGGCCAGGTTCTCAGAAAGGGAGTGTGCCTGGGATACAGGAGAAAATAGCAAGGAACCCAGTAAGGCTAGACCTGAGTGAGTTTAAAAAGGAGAATTAATGGGGGCTAAATCGGGTAGGACCTTCTGAGCCACTGTAATGATTGTCTTTTGCTAGGAGTGAGGGTTCAGGGCAGAAGAGGGCCCCTCTGGCTGCTGTGTGTTGGAACCGGACTGAAGAGCACCAGGAAGTAAGCGTGGAGGCCAGGTAAAAGGCTACACTTTTTCACAGCTGAACTCTCTGATCAGTTCCCTTTTCATCCCGGCCCTTCTCACTGCTTCATCTCTTGGCTGTCCTTAACAATGAAAGTTTAGAAATAACTCATAGTTATTGACTGTGTCCAGACTTTATGTTTGTATTTTGTTCAGGACAACAGTTCTGAGTACATAACATATAAATTATTGAATACATTCATGTGTCATTGTTTTAAACTATCTGCATGCAAGACAAATAACACCAGAATTCACTAACTTGTAATATCCTTGAAAAAGAGGTAATACATAAGTCTGACTCATGTATACTCAATGCTAATAGAGAGAGAATGAAAGTAAAGGGTGGAATAGAACAGTAAATAATTTCTGTCTACGTGATAATCTGATTCAGCAAAAAACTCCCCAAATGTTATCTCTTTTTACCCATAGTCATATCAGGTACATATTTTGAGGTTCAGAAAGATAAGGGTTAATTGCCTAATGTCACATAGCTAATAGCTGGTAACCAGATATCAAGCTCAGGTCTCTCCATCCCAAGACTAGTACTGTTCCTATTGTGCCAGTCTGTGACTTGCTATAGAACTAGGATTTTCAAAGATCATGAAGTGCTAGAGAAAATGGGCATCTGATTTTTGCAGAGTGGGATTGCAAACGAGGAGATGTGCTTATAAGTGGGTAATATCTCCCAAAGCAATTCTTAGAAAGTGGAAAAACATTAATATCTAGATTGAAATTCATCTAAAAGTTACCTGTGGAAATCATGACCTATGAATAAAGTCTAATTAGAGAAAATGAATTACCTAGCACTTTTAATTTTTTCTCTCTCTCTGCATCCTATTGTTCTGGGTAGAGAAACTATCTCCTATATTTTAAGTACTGGGAGTGTGTGAAAGAAAGAGAAATGAGAAGAGGAACAGGGAGAATTGGCTATAAAAGATGAAAGAATCAGAACTGAGGTTTGCACATAGAGCAACAAAGTGAGGAAGTAAGACGAATTCAGTAAACAATATTGACAACTTGCTCTTTGTAAGCCAGGCAGGCAGGCAGAAATACAAAGCTGACATTTCAGGAATCATCTGCCTAAACAAAAACTCACCACCATACTTTGTTTTTGTCTTTTAGTCGCTAAGTCATCACACTAAATTCTGCTTAAAACCAAGCACAGCCATCCCTCAGTATCTTCAGGGAATTGGTTCTAGGACCCCTGCAGATGCTCATATAAAATATATATAAAGTAATACAGTATTTTCATATAACCTACACACATCCCCTGTATACTTTACATCTTCTCTAGATTACTTATAATTCCTAATACAATGTAAATAGTTACTAGTATTCAGTAAATTTAAGTTTTGCTTTTTGGAACTTTCTGGAATTTTTTTAATTTTCAAATATTTTTTATCTCCAGTTGATTGAATCCAGGGAGGCAGAACCCCTGGATATGGAGGGCTGCCTGTATTTAGTTCCAAGTCCTAATGTTTAAAGCTATTACAATTATAGCATCCATTTGTTGGAAACTCCAACCTCTTAGGCAAATTGTGACCCTAAAGAAATCTTGCACCTTACCAACTGTACTGAATTCAAAAACAATGTACTAGAAGATTTTTTACATATATGAATATATGCTGGGCTAAGAGACAGAATATTATGGCATGTCTTAGAGGGGGAAAAAAAGAGAACAACAACAAAAATAATAACAATTCTCAGTTATTATAGTTTTTAGGAATATGAAGGATCTGGTTAGAAGGAAGAGTCAGTCTTAACAGCTAGTCAAAATCTTACCAATTTGATCAAAGGCAAAGAAACTGACAGCACAGGACTCCAGAATTTCATAAAAACAGTGGATAACTCTTTCAGGAATATTTTATTTATCTTCCAGTTGAAGATCTTTCCCTAACTCTTTAGCACATGTCATATTGATGTGTTTTATCCAACGGCAAAATGCTTCAACTGAAGAATGGTGTGCAAAGGGAAATGTAGGCTGGCTGTACAATTTCAGAATCATTCCTTAGACTTTCTGCAAAAGTTATTTCCTACCTGAGGGGCATTGGTAGCCACTAGGAATGCATTTGTCCGTCCCGGGTGGTCATAGTCATGCATGGCAGCTGCCACATACAGAGCCATCAATTCCAGCGCAGGAATGTTTGAAGAAAGGCAGCCATAGCTCTCATCTGGAATCGAGCAGCTCCTCGAAGAAATGTAAGCAATTCGCTCAGGGTTAATTGCTGAGGAACAAGCAAAATAAAAGCGCATTACATATAAAATCGTTGCAGTCAGGCTAAGGAGCTTCCCAAAGGTAATATGATCATCTTATTTGTTGACTTACCTAAGAAATACTCTCTAAACATGGACATAAAATAGTATACTATTTCCAACATACATGCTAACAGAGAGAAGCAGCATTAAACACGACATGACAGGATTCTCATGATGCTCTGTTAACTCAAGCTGGTGGTGATCTTTAAAAACCTCTGATTTTCTAAACTTTTTGTTATTTAAAGGTTAAACATAATGGCCAGAGTAATAGGAGAAAACAATCTAGAGAAAAAAATTACATGAAACACTATAGAGATTTAGGAATTTAATATATTAACAAAGTAACCATTTCAACATGCATGCTTTTCAAATCTTACCCAAATAGATTTCCTTTCATTTGTAACCTGGACTACACTACTTCCTCTTCTTTTTCCTTCGATGAAGCCCCTTATAAAATACTGTAAAGAAAAACTCTGAAAACTGAAAAGGTATGGAAGACTGAGGAATGATTCAGTCAGTGTAATTCTTTGTATCTTCTAGTTAGAAACAATAATTTTACTATCAGCAATGTGTTTTTGGTGTCCTTAACACCTTACCATTGTTTCTCCTTTTTTTTGTAATTTGGTGGCTATACCTATTTAGATGGTCACTCAAATTGTTTTTGCTAAAGGTATCTTAAAGTATTAAGAAGGAAATAATAAAGTATATTGTGAGTAGACAGCAAAGAAAACCACAAAGATATTAGATACAAAATTTCATTGGTTGTGTTCAGCAAGGGAAACTTAGAATAATGTCCTGGCTTGTCAAAGTCCAAAACGACTTTATCATGATTTAGTTCACTTACTATTTTTAATCACAAGGATTTTTTAACATAATAATATAAATATACAATACTGATAATTATAAAGATACCTAATTATTTTCATGCTGTTTATATTTTGCACCTAAATTGAGTTTTAGAATTACCCACACTAGAGCTTTTAAAAATAATTATAAAAAGTAAAAACAAGATACTTAAATGTATGGAAAAAGATATATTTAAACATTTAAGTTTCTAATAAGATTTAAATTACCAATATCAGAGTGACAACTTCAATTTTTTCTGCATTATATGCATTCTGTAGTGCCCCTAGAATTTAGAATATATATATATAATATCAAAAAATGCAAAAACTCCTTTTAAGCTCAGTATATACCTATAATTGACATATTAGGATCTTAATACATTAGTCTGTGTATGTTTAATGTGAAATTACTAGTATAAAAAAGAAAATACATGGCAAGACAACTAAATGGCCAGACAACTAAAGATAACTACAAGATTCCATTTAAAAGGAGGCCTCAGTAAAAGGCATTAGAGATTGAAAAGGAAGAGGCAGAACTATCTCTATTTGTAAATGACATGATTCTGTATACAGAAAGATCGTAAGAAATCCACTGGAAAAGTATTAAACTAAAAATGAGATCATAAAGGTTGCAGGGTACTAGATCAATATGCAAAAAATCCATTTTATTTCTCCATACTAGGGATAAATAATCAAAAAATGAACCCAAGAAAGCAATTCCATTTATACTAGCATCAAAGAGAATAAAATACTTAGGAGTAAATTTAACAAAAGAAGTGAAAAACCAGTATCCTGAAAAGTAAAAAACATTGTTGAAAGAAATTAAGGAAGACAAATAAGTAGAAAAATATCCATGCTCATGATTCAGGAGACTTAATATTGTTAAGATGGCAATACTCCCTCAAATGATCTATGGCTCAACATACTCCTACCAACATCCCAGCTGGCTTTTTTGTACAAGAGATATATAAGCTGGCCCTAAAATTCATATGGAAATGAAAGAGATCAGATTAGCCAAAACAATCTTGAAAAAGAAGAATAATTTTGAAGTTTACTACAAAGCTTTAGTAACAAAATATTGTGTGGTAATGACATAAGGATAGATACATAGATCAATGGAACAGAACTGAGAGTCCAGAAATAAATCCTTATATTTATGGTCAATTGATTTTTGGATAAGGGAGCCAAGACCTTGTTGAGAGCCAACTATGCCTTCCATGATACAAGGAACTTTCATACATGTTGTTTCATTTAATGTCACATCTTAAAAAGCAGAAATGATGTTATAACATTTAGGAACCAATCATGTGTAGAATACGGAAATTTTTTCAACAAATGGTGCCAAGACAACTAGATTTCCATATGCTGAAGAGTGAATGTTAGACCTCTTCCTTACTTCATCCCCTCAAATTAGTTTTAGTGGACCCTAGACCTAAACTTAAGAGCACTATGAAATGCTTAGAAGAAAACATAGTAAATCTTCATGACCTCAAGTTACACACACCCTTTGTAGATATGACACCAAAAGCATGAGCAATGAAAGAAAAAATCAGATAAATTAAACTTCATCAAAATTGAAAACCTTATGCTTTGATTGTTGTTCAGTCACTCAGTCATGTCTGACCCTGTGAACTCATGGACTGCAGCACACCAGGCTTCCCTGTCCTTCACCATCTCCCAGAGCTTGCTCGAACTCATGTCCATTTAGCTGGTGATGCCATCCAACCATCTCATCTTCTGACATCCCCTTCTCCTGTCTTCAATCTTTCCCAGCATCCGGGGCTTTTCTAATGAGTCGCCTCTTCACATCAGGTGGCCAAAATATTGCAGCTTCAGCATCAGTCCTTCCAATCAATATTCAGGACTGATTTCCTTTAGGATTAACTGGTTTGATCTCCTTGCAGTCCAAGGGACTCTCAAGAGTCTTCTCCAACACCACTGTCCAAAAGTATCAATTCTTTGGCACTCAGCTTTCTTTATGGTACAACTATCACATCCATACATGACTACTGGAAAAACCATAGCTTTGACTAGACAGACCTTTATCAGCAAAGTAATATCTCTGCTTTTTAATATGCTGTCTAGGTTTGTCATAGCTTCTCTTCCAAGGAGCAAGCTTCTTTTAATTTCATGTCTGCAGTCATCATCTGCAGTGATTTTTGAAGCCCAAGAAAATAAAGTTTGTCACTGTTTCCATTGTTTCCCCATCTATTTGCCATTAAGTGATGGGACCTGATGCCATGATCTTATGCTTTGATAGACATCACCAAAAAAGTGCAAAGATAACATAATGTAAGAAAATAGCAGCAAATCATAAATTTAATAAGACACTTATATCCAGAACATATAAAAAACTTCCACAACTCAATAATGAAAAGACAAATGACCATATTTTGAAATGGACAAAGGACAAATATATACATATGACCTAAAAAACATGAAAAGATGCTCAACATCATTAGCTATTAGAAAAATGTGAATCAAAAAAGCCACAGTGAGATACCACTTCACACCAACTACAGAATGGCTATCAAGAAGACAGATAATGATAAATGGCAGATAAATTAATATTAACTTATTAATTATAATAATAAATTGGGATCTTCATACATTGCATGTGGGAATGTAAAATAGTGCAACCATTTTGAAAAACAGTTTGGTAGTTCCTCCAAATGTTAATCACAGAGTCACCTTATGACCCAGCAATTCCATAAAACTAGGTAGATGGCCAAGAGAAATGAAAACATAAACCCACACAAAAGCTGGTAGATGAATATTCATAGCAGCATTTATTCATAACCGCCCCAAAGTGAAAAGAACCCACATTTCCAATAGGTATACCAACATCAATAAATTCAGAATGATCAACCATTACCTTCCTTTGTCTTGCTGTAAACACTTAAAATCCATTCCCATATATGTTCCTCAGGTTTCTGCCAATATAAATTTAGGAAATTATTTTGGTATTCAGACTTAGATTGTGGCAGATCTGAGTTTAATTATGGATCACAAAGAAATAAGAGGTGGTCAGACTGGATTTAGAGGTGAACTAGCATAGATCTATAAGTCAAGAGTCTCAGGTGAGGTTGTTACAAGGTCTCCAGGCAACCAACACAAGGGGAAATGATTGTTTTTCAGCACAGAGGTACAGCAAGATATGAGAGGTTCAGGCTAATCAGATTTCTTCAAATCGACTCAAATATTCTCCTTCCAATTATAAGGGTCCTTTCTTTTCCAATCAATACCACAGCTCTAACATAAGAGGCCTAGTTGAGGCTATGAACTCAACTTGCATTGAATTTCAGGTAACTTCAGGATCAAACTTTGGATTATGTTTTCAGAAGTTATGATCCTACTACTATAATAATTAAGAAATTTTTTTTCATTAAAACATTTATTTAATTGTTTTTGTCTGTGCTGGTTCTTCACTGCTACTCGAGCCCTTCTCCAGTTGTGGTGAGCAGGGGCTACCCTCTAGCTGCAGCACCCCAGCTTCTCGAAGTGGCATCTCTTTGTGGAGCACGGGCGGAGTGTGTGTGCTTCCACGGCTGTGTCAGCGGGGCTCAGCAGAGGCAGCTCCTGGGCTCCAAAGCGCAGGCACAGTAGTTGTGGCGCGCAAGCCTCAGTTGTTTGGTGGCATGTGGGGCCCTTTCTGGATCAGGGATCAAACTCAAGTCTCCTGCACTGGCAGGTAGATTCTTTACCACTTACCACCAGAGAAGTCAAGGAATGCTTTTAACTATCTGGTTCTCTAACCATTCATTCCAACTCTAAACTTATTTCATTTCTTTTTTTTTTATTGAAATATAATTAACACAAAACACTGTGTAACTTTAAGGTATACAATGTGTTGATTTGATATATTCGTATACTGCAATATGATTACCACCTGTAGCATCAGCTAACAACTCTACGACACCACATAATTATCATTTCTTTTCCTGGGGTGAGGTCAATTAAGATCTAGTCTCTCAAAAAAAAAAAAAAAATCTAGTCTCTCAGCAACTTTGAACTTTTTAAGGTAGTATTTATGACTATAACCACTATGCTGTGCATTAGCTCTCCAGGACTTATTTATCTACTAACTCCAAATTTGTAACCTTAAACAACATATCCCCAATTCCCTCACTCCCAGCCTCTGGTAACCACCATTACATTCTCTGTTTTTACAAGTTCAGCATGTTTATATTCCATATGTAACTGACATCATAAAGTATCTGTCTGATACTTTGTTTAGCGTAATGCCATTAAGGCCCATCTGCTGCAAATGGCACGATTCCCTTCTATTTCATGGCTGAATAATATTCCATTGTGTGTACATGTACACACACACACATCTTTATCCATTCATGGATTATTTCCATGTCTTGGCTATTATAAATAATGCTGTAATAAATATGGAAGTGTATATATCTCTTCAAACTTATATCTTCGTTTCCTTTGGATATATGCCCAGAAATTGCTCCTTCATATGATAGTTCTACTTTATTTTTTTGAGAAATAAAAATCTCCATACTACTGTTCACAGTAGCTGAACCAATCTGTCTTCAACAGTGCACAAGTGTTCCCTTATATCCACATCTTGACTGAAACTTACCTCTTGTCTTAATGACAGCCTTTCTAACAAGTGTGAGGTGATAGCCCACTGTGGTTTTGATTTGTGTTTCTCTGCCCATTTTTTTAAAATTGGATTGTTTTTTGGTATTAAGTTGTATAAGTTCTTTATGTATGTTTGATATTAACCCCTTACACTCAGTATATGAATTACAAATATTTACTCCCATTCTGCAGGTTGCCTTTTCGTTTCTAAAATTCTTTCCTTTGCTGTGTAGAAGCTTTTTAGTTTGATGCAGTCCCATTTGTTTATTTTTGCTTTTGTTGCTGTTACTTTGGTGGCATAGTCATTTTTTTCTATTCTCCACTGTAGTCAGAATAAAGCAGTGCATTTCATAGTCCTCCTAGTCTGTTTCTACCACAGTTTTCCATTTCAGCAGCTACTTGGTTTTCCAAAGAAAACTGTCTTCTACATATACTTTATTCCATAATATTGTATAAGGACTTATAGCACTGCTAGTAAGAACTCAGAAGGAAGTGAGGAGCACAGAAAACAGACATTGCCTTAGGGAATACTCAAATCATCTTGAACAGGGTGATGGTAGAAAACTTCTGTTAAAGACACTGCCAAGAACCCATTATTGGAAAATAAGGAAAGGGGTCATTGTTAATATAGCAGCAGAAAGCTTGGTTGAACTGTATTCATGGAATACAAAACATGTAAACAATGAACTTAGATATTTAGCTGAGGAGATATCCAAGGAAAGTATTAAAGATAAGCCTGCTTTCTTACTGTTTGAAATAAAATGTAAGAGGAAAGTGAGGAAGAATTGCTAAGCAAGAAGGATCCAGGATTTGGTAATCTGGGAAATTCTCAACCTGTCCAGACTGCAAAAAATACTAGAAGTGAAAGATTCACTGTCAGGAATGTGTACTCTGGACAGAAAACCAAGGTTATAGTTGTACCACTTTTTGCTAATTCCTTTGAAGGATGAAAAGGTCAGGGTCAGAGACATACTTGAAGATGCTATGCTGCTGTCTTTGAAGAAGGGGCCATTAGCCATGGAATGCAGGTGGCTTGTATAAGCTGGAGGGGGCAAGGAAACATTCTTCATTGGCAACACCAATGAAGTCCTGCTGACACCTGGATTTTAGCCCAGTTGAACGTTTTTCAGACTTTTGGATCCAGAATAATAAATAATAAGTTAATACATTTGTGTTTTGTTTTTGACCACACCGCATGGTATGTGGGATCTTAGTTCCCTGACTAGGGATCTAACCTGTGCCCCCTGCAGTGAAAGCACAGAGGCCTAACCACTTTGGCAGGGAATCCCCCAAATTTGTATCATTTAAACCACTTAGTCTGTAGTAATTTGTTACAGGAGCCATAGGAAAATAATACAGATTTTGGCACTTGGAGGTAGAGTGTTGCTGTAACAAATATCTAAAAATGTGGAGGCAGCTTTGGAATTGGGCAGTGAGTGAAGGCTGAAAAAATTCTGAAGAGTATGACAGAAACCAATAAAAGACATTAATCAATATATTCAAGAAGTTCACTGAACCCCCAAATAAGATGTATACAAAGAATATAACCTGAGTGTACCATAGACAAAATGCTAAAAACCAATAGCAAAGAGAAAAGGGACATAGTACCTACCATTAAGGAGAAATAAGACTTATGGCTGATTTGTCAACAGATATTACAGATGTCAGAAGATATAATGATATCTACAAATGTGCTGGAATAAAGATGCATTCTTCTAGGATAAAATAAATACATCTACAAACAAAAAGGCTGAAGAAAATGATCTCTTATGGAAGCACAGAACTACTGGAAAGAAGGAAGAACACTATGAAAGTAAATATGGAGAGCAGACAAAAATGAATCAGTGACATAAGGCAAATCCATCAAACAGTGGTGTAGTACTTTAGACTAAACCACCAAAGAATGTGAAGAAGTGGCTAAGACCGAGACCTTTACACTGATGAGTATCATAACAATTCTCAGGCATTTGTAACTGAGCAAATTCTGTCCTGATTTGTGTGTATTTCTTTTTTTTTTCTTTTTCTTTTTTTGTGTGTCTATTTCTTACTGGAGTATTTCTCCTCTCTTTTTTTCAATGTTTTAAAATTTTGGCTGCACAGCTTTCAGGATCTCAGTTCCCTGATCAGGGATTGAACCCAGGCCATGGCAGTGAAAGCACTAGATAGAAGTTTTCTCCCCTCTTTTATAAACTAGAATAAGAGAGCTGTGAATGTTATATTTTATCACATTTGCATAAATACAGTTATATTTATGAAAAGGAAACAAAATTTGAATGTTAACAATTTTTTTTAATATCACTGTTTAAATACTTATGTGAAGCTTTTAAACGTCCCCATCTGTTGGGAATGTTACATATTTTAAATTTACATGATATACCTAAAACAGGAAAAACAAGAATTGAAAGAAAAGCAAAACAGATTATCACAATATTCAGGATATTGGCTATCTCAGTGAAGAAGCAGCAGGGTGGGACACAGAAAAGAAACATGGTAAATTGAGTAGTATTGAATCTTCAGATGGATAGTAAGTTTCCCAATTTGCATTCATCAAAATTTACGTAATACTTTATATAAACCCCTGGTGGTTCAGACGGTAAAGCATCTGCCTACAATGTAGGAGACCCGGGTTCAGTCCCTGGGTTGGGAAGATCTCCTAGAGAAGGAGATGGCAACCCACTCCAGCATTCTTGCATGTAAAATCCCATGGACAGAGGAACCTGGTAGGCTACAGTCCATGGGGTCACAAAGAGTTGGACATGACTGAACGATTTCCCATTCGCTTTATATATACCAAAGGTTACTTAATAAAAATGCTAAGGGAACAGAGATAATGAAATGAGATAGTTAGATTTATGATGCCTAATGAAATACTTTAAGGAAAGATTAGTAGAAGGGAGTACCTGTTTCATTTCCTGCTCCATGATCACTGTGGATCTGCTGTAGGCCGGGAATGGGCCGTGTTGTCAGATACCAAACAGCATGTAGGACGTCTGTGGCATGTATACGATTGTGATCTAAAGTCACCAAAATGTTTTACAGAAATGGTCATTTTGTTATTTTTAACATAGGACATTTTAAAAAGTACTTTCTAGTCTCACTGTATCCTCCTAAATAAAACATATGGCTTAGAATAATTTCCAACAATTAGGTTTTTGTTTCATCTTATTTTATCAAGTTTCTTGATGTCTCTTTTATAAACTTTCACGTATACTATGAAAACGCAGTACAGGGATCAAAGAAAAGGCATCATAACCAGGGCTAATTTACTTAAGGGAACTTTGCTTGTTTTTGGACCATGCCATTTGGCTTGCAAGATCTAGTTCCTGGAGCAGGGATGGAACCCATGCCCACCACAGTGGAAGCATGGAGTCCTAACCACTAGACTGTCAGGGAAGTCCCCAGAGAGTCTTATCTTAACCAGTATATCCTAACTGGACGTGACAGTGAAGACTCCCCACCATGGCTTTCTTTTTCCCATTCCTTTCTTTTTCCCATTCCTCTGATCTTGAGGTACACCTTAAAGTATCATCTTATTCCATTTGTAAAATCAGCCACTTTTCAAAATACATACTTTGTGATAATTATAGTACACATAATGCACATTAAATTATTAAGCATCACTATTATTAATGAATCATGCCAATTTAAGAATAATTGGCTATTTCTCCAAAGAATGTCCCCCTGGAGGTTAAGTGTAGAATGAATCAACACATAAAGAAAATTGTATCTTTTCCTAATATAAAATTAAAATTCTATTTTATCATAAAATCAAATTGCCATTAAAAATTATTCCACAAGTCAGGACACAGTTAAAAAACAAATTCTGTGGATAAATTTTAAACATTTTAAAATAAGAAATTTAGGAAACTCATGACAATATTACCAAACATCTGAAATGATAAGGTATTCATCACAGAAAGCTCTTACTATATAATTATGTGAAAAGGCAGACTATAAATAGGTATTAATAGTATGATTCACTTCATAAAAAATAAGTATATGTATAAGAAAAAGTCTTGAAGGATATATACCAAAATGTTAACAGCAGTCAGTTAACTCTGGGTAGGAGGATGTAGATTTTCTTTTTAAATTACTATTTTTCAATTCTTCCAAACATGCAATTTAAAAAGTGTTTCTAAGGGACCACTAAAGGGGGTTTACAAGGAATTTCAAAACCAGTATTATATCAAGTTAAATAATATATAATACTTACAGGGAATGTCTCGATAACCATTTTCTAAAGCATGAAAGTAGTTCATGAATTGTAGAGTGGGAATTTTAAATATCTCCAATAAGCCAGTGTCTTGAAATAGGGTATACACAACCTAAATGACAATTAAAGTACATTTTAAAAATCAGAATTTCTATTTCTAATTGAGTATGTTTTGTGATTTGCACTGGCAAAGCTAACCATGTATATGTCTCTAACTTAATAATTTTAGAAATTTCCCTACAATGATTTCTTTCCAAAACATGAAGGAAGATACTACCCCAAAGCCCTTGAAAACCAGAGAACAATTACCATATCATGTCCTAATTTTAAAAATTTTCCACTCTTCCCTTCAGCTTTTCAGTCACAATTCATCAAAGGGCTTATGAATTGTATTCTAGTATAGCCCTAGGCATTAAAAAGATGTCAGAACAATATATTTATCACATTTCTGACCCTAAATTACTCAATGTGATGCTGCTGCTGCTAAGTCGCTTCAGTCATGTCCGACTCTGTGCAACCCCATAGATAGCCGCCCGCCAGGCTCCCCCGTCCCTGGGATTCTCCAGGCAAGAACACTGGAGTGGGTTGCCATTTCCTTCTCCAATGCGTGTAAGTGAGAAGTGAAAGTGAAGTCACTCAGTCGTGTGCAACTCGTTAGTGACCCCATGGGCTGCAGCGCACCAGGCTCCTCCATCCACAGGATTTTCTAGGCAGGAGTACTGGAGTGGAGTGCCATTGCCTTCTCCGACTCAATGTGAAAAATTATGTTTTTTTCACATATTTTATCCTTGTGTTCTCTCATTTCATGAATAAGATACTTTGGAATTAATGACAGTGATATTTCAGGAAGGTTAATCTGACCCTGTTGTGTGGACCCTTCAGGAAGAACCTTGAGTCTGGGTGGTAAAGAGAAAGCATTTTTCCATGGTTCCAGCATGAAGTGGACCACCTGGCTTTGTGTAAAGCACAGGGAAGACAGGTGAAAAAGATGAAGCCTAAGAAACGCTGGGCTGGAGGAAGCACAAGCTGGAATCAAGATTGCTGGGAGAAATGTCAATCACCTCAGATATGCAGATGATACCACCCTTATGGCAGAAGGTGAAGAAGAACTAAAGAGCCTCTTGATGAAAGTGAAAGAGGAGAGTGAAAAAGTTGGTTTAAAGCTCAAAATTCAGAAAACCAGGATCATGGCATCCGGTCCCATCACTTCATGGCAAATAGATGGGGAAACAGTGGCTGCTTTATTTTTTTGGGCTCCAAAATCACGGCAGATGGTGATTGCAGCCATGAAATTAAAAGACGCTTACTCCTTGGAAGGAAAGTTATGACCAACCTAGACAGCATATTAAAAAGCAGAGATATTACTTTGTCAATAAAAGTCCATCTAGTCAAGGCTATGGTTTTTCCAGTGGCCACGTATGCATGTGAGGGTTGGACTATAAAGAAAGCTGAGCATCGAAGAATTGATGCTTGAACTGTGGTGTTGGAGAAGATTCTTGAGAGTCCTTTGGACTGCAAGGAGATCCAACCAGTCCATCCTAAAGGAGATCAGTCCTGAGTGTTCATTGGAAGGACTGATGTTGAAGCACAAACTCCAATATTTTGGCCACCTGATGCGAAGAGCTGACTCATTTGAAAAGACCCTGATGTTGGGAAAGACTGAAGGCAGGAGGAGAAGAGGACGACAGAGGATGAGATGGTTGGGTGGCATCACCGACTCAATGGACATGGGTTTGGGTGCACTCCAGGAGTTGGTGATGGACAGGGAGGCCTGGCGTGCTGCGGTTCATGGGGTCACAAAGAGTCAGACACGACTGAGCAACTGAACTGAAGTTTCAGTCCAAAGAACTAGATCACCTTTCCTGTCCTTTTAAATCTTAAGATTCAATAAAAAGTGAACCTTTATTACTTCTTTAGTATAAATTAAACCCCATTATTATGGACAAATAAACTACTTTTCATATATACACAAATTATAAGTACCTTAAAATAGATTGTGCTTATATATATATGACTTTACATATTTAGGTTTCTCTTTTCAAATTTTCACCTGAAAACTTTATTTGTGAAAAAAATAATTCAGTGAACAATGCTGAATTTATATGTAAACCAATATTATAATCTTTAGAGTTTGCTTTTTATAAAGATTCAAGGAAAAATTAAAGCAGTAGAGATATGAAACAAACCTGACTGAGGATCCTTCCTGATTTCTCTCCCATCTTTTCTACAAGTTCAAAAATTTGAAAATTCCAGTTACTCATATTTTCTATTAATGAGTCATAATCTTCTATTAAAATCACATCCTGTGATGCTTCTTGTTCAATCTGTACATGTGGGGGGAGAAAAAACCAAACCAACTTAACCTTACCTTTTATAAATATTATATCTGCAGCTAAATGAGAACACTTAAAAATGAATAAAAAATGGTCAATATTATTTTCTATAATGGTTATTCTCAAATATAAACTCTACTTCCTAATAATTCTCTTTGTAGAATGTTATCTCCAGACAAATATAAACATGTCTTCTAGGCATCAAAAGACTTACGTTATTATACTACTTTTATAAATAAAAATATTTTATTTCCAAAAGACTACACAAATCTAAAATTCATTATTTTCATTTTGGAAGTTAAAGAGATCACAGGATAACATAGTAGAGAGAAACTTAGATCCTTATACTGACATTTGTTACTAGGATAACTTCTCAAAGGAAATGGATGAACTTTTTCCCCCCTAAAAAGCTTGAATTTTGAAAAAAAAATTAAGAAAAAAAATCCTATGATTATAGTAGATTAATCATTGTTTTTAATTACTGCACATACTTTATTGTCTCAGTGTAACATATATGATGAAAATAATAGCATAGAGAATATATTGACTATAAAACTAAAGAAATGTGTTCATTTAAAAATGAATGCACTCAGTTCTAGGATGATGAGTTTTAATTTTTTTTAATTCAAGGTTTCCCTTTTTTTAAATTTTTATTTTATATTGGAATATAGTTAATTTTCACTGTTGTGTTAGTTTCAGATGTATGGCAAAGTAATTCAGTTATACATACACATACATCTATTCTTTTTCAGATTCTTTCCTCATATAGGTTATTATAGAATATTGAGTTGAGTTCCCCATGCTATACTTTACGTCTTTGTTGTTTTATCTATTTTATATATAGTAGTCTGTATATGTTAATCCCAAACCCCTCATTTATTTAAATAAATTTTTCTTTCAGGTGTCACAGCGACTTTTCAGTAAAAACTTTAAGAAAATTATTGTATTAAAAACCTTGTTCTGGGCAAAAAATAATAAACTTAGTACTAACTAATAATATATTTCACCTTAACATAATCATATTGAAAGTTTATCTTTTACATTTGGTTGCTCTTCATTCTGTGCTGCTTCTTTTAGGTGATTATCACCTTCCCAAAGTAATTTTCTTAAGTCTCTGTTTTCTGTTTCCACTTCTTGTTGAGCTTCGGTAAGGCTGAATGATGCTTTTGAGAAAATGGTATTTTCTTCATCACCTTTCAAAACATATATAAAGTAATAAAGAAGAATAAAACTTGTCCTATATGAACAACTTTATAGGAAAAGTTTGTAAAAAATGTTCGGATAAATTGAACCATACTGGCATTCAATCTAAACTAACACAATTAAGTTGTATCTTGCTGGACCATTTGGCATAGGTACCTTGTACTCAGGCAATGTTTCACCTGATATAGCTACTCATGGGTGAAAGAGATGGGTGAATATTCACTGTAAAAATGAGAAACTGAAAATGTCAGTCCCTCTCAATAGGAATTTTTTTTAAACCAATTTCATGTAAACAATTCCTAATACTTGAAATTATTTGAGTTTTGGATATGAAAATTCTAAACTCATAATTATGAATGAGATTAAGGCACATCTAAAAATTAAAACAATGTCATGAATTATTTCGCAGCTAATGTCATTAATAATGTTCTTTTCCCCAAATTACATGGAAATGGGATGCAGCATTGGTGGCTAATAGCATTCATTCATATACAAAAAAATATTCATACTCATTCTATTTGTAATAGACTAAACAAGAAACTTTCCCCAAACCCATCAACAGTAAAATAAACTGCAGTGTATTCACACAATTGAACACTGCAGAGCAAAAAGAATAAACTACAACCACATGCATCAATAGAGTTTTTAAAAACACAATGTCAAATGAAGGAAGACACACAGGTATACTCTGTGATTCTCTTTACGAAAAGTTAAAAAACATATCAAAATTGATACACATGAATACTGAAAGACAGGATAAACATTATCTTTGGGGGAGCAATTCCTGGAAGCAGACATGGGAGGAATTTCTGAGGTGCTGGGAATATTTTATTGATCTGCAAGCTGATTAGATGTGTATATTAGATGTATGAAAATTTATCAAGCCACAGACTTCAGGTTTATTTATTTTTAAATATGTAGGGATTTTTTAAAAATAAAATGCTTAAGTGTTTTTAAGAGCACTCATTTGAGTTGACTTTCAGAAAAGCTAGGCTTATTTATTCATTCATTTTCATTGAAGGACAGTTGATTTACAAGGTGTGTTAATTTCTGCTGTAAAGCAGTGATCGTTATTCATATTTACTCTTTATTTTCTTAATTTTTTAAATTAAAAAAATTTTTTTTGGCCCAGCAGCAGGCAAGATTTTAGTTCCTCCAAAAGGGATCTAATCTGCAGCCCCTGCAGTGGAAGTACAGCATCCTAAAACACTGGACTGCCAGGAAAGTCCTACATTCTTTTATAGTCCTCTTTTCCATTATGATTTACCATAAGATACTGAATATAGTTCTCTGTGCTATATAGTAGGACCTTGTTATTTACCCATTCTATATAGAATACTTTGCACATCTGCTAAAACCTACCTCCCACTTCATCTCTACCCCAATCCCCTTCCTCTTGGCAACCAAAAGTCTGTTCTCTGTGCATGACAATCTAGTTTTAGAACATTCACATCACCTCAAAAGGGGCTTCCCAGGTGGGGCTAGGTGGTTAAAGAACCCGCCTGCCAATGCAGGAGGTTCGGGAAGATCCCTTGGAGGAGGGCCTGGCAGCCCACTCTAGGATTCTTGCCTGGAGAATCCCATGGACAGAGAAGCCTGGTGGGCTACAGTCAGTCCATCGGGTCACAAAGACTTGGACACGACTAAAGTTGACTTCAAAAAATATCCTCATGCCTATTTACAGTTAAACCTTATTCCCAGGCAACTGCTATTCCAATTAACTATAGTCACTATAAATCTGCATTTTCTAGAATTTCATATAAATAGAATCAAACAGTGTATTATCTTTTTAGTTTGGTTTTCTTCACTTAAAATAATGTTCTAAAATTTATACACATAGCAGCATATATCAGAAGTTTGTTCTTTTTTTGTTAATTAGAATCCTACAATATTTATTCAGTTACAAGTTGATGAACATTTGGATCATTTCCAGTTTAGCACTATCATGAATAAAGATGTCATAAGAAGACACAATCCTGTCTTTGAGTGCTCTTATTTTTTCTCAAGTAAATTCTTATCCTTGTTAGTGCTGGATGATATGGTAAGTTTATATCTTATTTTTTTGTTTGTGTTTTGGTTTTTTTTTTTTTTGGCTGTGCCACACAGCATGCAGGATCTTAAGTTTCCCAGTGAGGGATCAAACTTGTGAACCACTGGACCACCAGGCAAGTCTCTATGTCTAACTTTTAAAGAAACTGTCAAAATGTTTTCCGAAGAGGGTTTAACATTTTCTATTTCCATCAGCAAGGCACAAGGTTCCAATTTCTCTGCATTTTTGCCAACACTTGGTATTGTCTATCTTTTTGATTATGCCTATTCATCTCAGTATAATATTAATTTGCATTTCCCTAACGACGTTAATCATTTTTTCATGTATTTCCTACCCACTCTCTATATCCTTCATATCCTTCACCAAAAGTCTTTCAACAGAAAATATAAAATCTTTTGCTTGTGTTTTAATTGAGTTAGTTGATTTCTTACTATTGAGCTGTAAAAGTTATACATCACAGATACAAGACCTTTATCGGATGTATAACTGCAAATTTTTCTCCCAATCTGTGGTTTGTCTTTCATTTTGTTATTGGCATCTTTTGAAGGTGAAATAAGTTTTGAAATCAGGTAGTATCAGTCCTCCAAATTTGTTGTTTTTCCAAATTGTTTTGACTTTTAGGTCATGTGTATTTAATACCAACTTGTCGACTTCTACTTAAAAAAAAAGCCTAGTGGAATTTGATCAGAATTGGGATGAATTTATAGATCAATTTGGAAGAACAGCTCTGTTAAAAGTACTGTTTTTTCCAATCTGTTTGCTATTGCAACATCTCTTAATTTATTTAGACTTTAATTTTTCTCAACAATCTTTTATAGTTTTCAGTTTATAAATCTACATTTTTGTTAAATTTATTCTAACTTTATTCTTTTTGATACTATTGTAAGTGGAAATTTTTTTTTGGTAATTTTATTTATTTTTGGCTGCACTGGTTCTTCGTTGCTAGTGCCTCTGGTTTTGGAGTGTGGGGGCTTCTCTCTAGTTGCAGCGCATAAGCGTCTCATTGAAGTGGCTTCTCTTGCTTCAGTAGCTGTGGCGCATGGGCTTAGCTTCCCTGTGGCATGTGGAATCCTCCTGGACCAGGCACTGAACCTGTGTACCCCTCACTGGCCAGGGAATTCCCGTGGTGTAGTTGTAAAGAATCTGCCTAGAATGCAGGAGACCCAGGTTTGATCTCTGGGTTGGGAGGATCCCCTGGAGGAGAAAATGGCAACCCACTCCAGTATTCTTGCCTGGAAAATTCCATGCATAGAGGAGCCTATAGGGCTACAGTCCATGGGGTTGCAAAGACTTGGACACAACTGAGCACGCACACACACATACCCCCTCACTGGCAGGTGGATTCTTGACCACTGGACCAATTGGGAAGTCCTAGAAAGGTTTTCTTAATTTCAGTTTATGGGGGTTCATTTCTGGTATACAGAAATACAGTTGATTTAAAAAAAAAAAAGAAATACAGTTGATTTTGTACACTGATTTTGTCTCTTGTGACTCTGTGTGGGTATGTGTGGGTATTCTTTGGAAGTTTTAAACAAATGACCTGTGAATAAGAAGAGTTTCATTTATTTCCATTCAGGATTTCCTAATCTTTTTATCTTTCTGGAAATTTTCCTGGCTAGAACCTCCAGTAATATATTGAATAGAAGTGTTTAAAGCAAAAAATCTTTCTTTTATTCTTGATCTAGTGGGAAAGCATCAGTCTTTTTCCAGTAAGGATGATGTTAAATTTGTGTTTCTTTCAAAGATGCCTGTAATCAGGCTGAAGAACTTTCCTAATACTACTGGTTCAAGTGTTTTCATCATGAAAGAGTGTTGGATTTTGTCAAATGTTTTTTTATTTAATTATCATGTGATTTCCCACTCCCCCTTTATGGGGTGTGTTACATTCATTAATTTTCAAATGCTATACCACCCTTGCATTCCCGGTATAAATACCAATGTCATGAATATGACATTTTATATGTTGCAAGATTCAGTGTGCTAGTATTTTGTTAAGGATATTGGCAATGTTGGTCTCTAGTTGTCTTTTCTTGTGATGCTTTTGTCTAGTTATGGTATCAGAATAATACTGGTTTTATTTATAGAATGCGTTGGGAAGTTTGCCCTCCTATTTTTTGGAAGTATGTGAAGGATTGGTCTTCTTTGCTGTTGTTTTTTAATCTTTTAAAATGTAAACCCCCAAAACTATTAAATGATACACTACGGAAGGGTGAATTTTAAAGTATGTGAAGAGACTGATGTTCACCTGTAACCCCTGAAAGGGCCTATCTATTTCTGGCTTATCTTTACTCTTAAGATGCAGTACTGCAGAGTTTACCAAGTTAATCCTATCATGGCAAACTTTCAACTCTAATCTTTATCTCCCTAGTCCCAAGAAGCTGTCCCATGAAGCTACCAAAAGGGACTGTTTGTTCTATCAGTACTGGCCCCTCTGGAAGCAGCAAACACCTTTTGGTAGCCCCAAACTCGAGATTATCACTTCCTTAGACTCTATCCTCCTCCAGGTCTCATACTGGATATTCTGAGGAGCCTATTAGTTCTTCAGTGGCTTCAAGCAGACTGTTGTTGCTGCTAATATTAACGGTTTGTAACTTTTCTAGCTACCTTCTGGAGGTATGTTGCTCTGAGTTACCTACTTAACTGTTACTGGATTTTTGGGTCATCAGTGTTTTAAAATTATAAAACAACTATAATTTTATCACCAACAATATTCCTTTTTTGAGGGTACGTTTCAGAATGATATAACTTTCTAAATTTTAAAACAACTTCTTTGTGTAATTATTAAAATGTATGCAAACCCTTCTGAGCTTACATAATGCAATTTAAATTTCAATGTTAATATAATTTCACCATTTATGAAGCCTAACTGTAACATAAGACTATGTTAATTTATACAGCAGTTTTACCCTTCAAAATACTTTCACCATCTATTATTTATAATTTGCTAATAACTCCTCTGTAAAGTAAATAAAACATTGTAATCTTTGTTTTAAAGGTATATATCTTAACTCATTTATTCACGTTAAAAAGCAATGTTAAGACTGTTCTTAGAGACACAGGACTTCTGCAGTCTCACCTGACTCTCCCCTGAGGCGGTCTGTACCGGACTCTGATTCAGATGCTGAGTCATATTTCAGTATTTGATGTCCACAGCTTGTAAAATAAAACAGGTAAATATGACAAATATATGACAAATGAGACAAGTTTTGTTTTTATCTAAATACAGTCAGAAAATCTGTTTTTTTTAAATTGTAAGATCCCAACTGCAAAAATACCCTAATGTTCCAATCTCTCTATAAACTTAATAGGCTTTATCCTACAAAACAACTTTGTCCTTGTGAAGGAAATAACATATTTTGAAAGTAACCCTGGGATCGGAGGTAAACAGTTACTACTGTAAAAGCAGAAATGAAAATGAACACCAAATGAAATGGGTACTATAAGTAAGTACTAAATTAGTACATAAAATCATTAGCACTAAAATAATTTTCATACATTTACTGATATCTTATGATGGATAAAATACCATTATATTTCCCTTTAGATGGAGATCATTTAGCTGGGAAATGAATAATAGCAGGGAAATGAGAAAAAAATTGTTTAGAATAAAAAGTACTACATGAAGAAAAGGATATAGTATTAATCATCTAGTTATAATATAGAACTAGAAAACTAGGAGTACTTTATTAAAATAACCTATATTTTGAAACCATAAACATCTGGGAAACTTACCTGTTACATAAATTGCTATCAGAATTTCTTAGTTGCTGATAAAAATCTGGTGAATTGGGTGGATTGCTCAGAGATTTGTGTAAAATGACAGTTGGTTTAGTAAGAAGTTCAGCAGTATCAGGAAATTCTATAGGGGATCGGTTAGTTGGAGAGCCAGCAGACACTGGGCCATGACTGGGAGAATTCAGGCTTGGTAAACCACCTAAAAAATTGAAAGAGAAGAAAGAGATATTATGTATGCATGTATCTGTTTATTGTCTATGTTTGGGTACTTATAAAGAGCATTCTCCTTCTTTAAAGAAAGCAAAGTATTTACAATTAAATGATAAACTAGATTTCTACATGGAGCTATTATCAAGACATTCTATGAATTCAGGCAGAATATAGGCTATATTTGTTTTCATCAATGACTGTGGAATAAACACCCTGTGGCAGGATGACACATAGTAAATACTCAGAGTACGAGGAAAATGTGCGTAATAATAACGTGTACACAATAATGTGTGGCACAGTTTTTCCTAATCCATATTGATCTTTATCTTTCACATTTTGTGTCCCTACCAGCCTGATTATCCATTTTTACCATCTTTACTGTATTTTTTCAATACAATAAAATTCATTTTTATTTCAGAAACAGAGTTCTTAGTAGCACTGAGCAAGTTAAGCATGATAAAATTATATGAGCATATGATAAAATTATATGAACACAACAGCAGATCCCTTAAAAAAAAATCTACATCTTTCCAGCTCATTCATTCATTCAACAAGTATTTGAGAGCCTATTATATGCTGGAAAATGTGCTGGGTTTCACAACAGAGAATAAGATGCCATCCCTACAATGTTCAACAAACCTAAAAAAGGCTAGTGGAAAATGCAAACAAGTGCTAAGTGAGTGTTAAAATAAGGGGAAAAAAAGTGCTTCGGAAATACATCCCTAATCCTGTTGATTAATTCAAGAGCCTTTGCTAGTTGCCTTCAAGGCAACTAATACAACTAAGGGTGTAGCTGGAGAAGTGTAGGTAGATTTAAAACTTTATTTCAAGAAAAGATTCAAGTAAAGTGAGAATCAGAGAGGAAAGCAAATAACAGTTATTAAGGTATCATGGTATTTTCAGACATAGTTACAGATGTGTGTGATGGTTAATTTTGTGTGTCAACTTGGCTGGGCTGTCATGCCCAGTTGTTTGGTTAAATTCTAATCTAGATGTTGCTGTGAAAGTATTTTTCAGATGCAATTAACATCTAAATCACTAGACTGAATAAAACAGATTACCCTTTGCAATGTGGGCTGGCCTTATTCAATTTGTTAAAGGCCTTAAGAGAAAAAAACTCAGCCCCTCCAGAGAGGAAGAAATTTTGCTTGCAGATGGCCTTCAGAGTCAAGACTACAATGCTGACTCCTGCTACAATTGCCAGGTTGGCAGCCTGCCCTAATCGTTTGGGACCTGGCAATCTGGCAAGCCAATCCCCATCAATCAATCAGTCACCCTCCCCCTCTCCAATATATATGTATGTATGTATGTATAGGTATATACACATGTACAAACATCCTATTAGTTCTGTTTTTCTGGAAAACCCTGACAAATACAATGTGTGTTCTTTTATTTAATCTTCATAATAACTCTGTGAATTAAACAGCAGTTTCACTTTACATATGCAGAGCTGCCACTGCTGTTCTATCAAACTGACCTGTTTAGAGGCTCCTATAATTTCATATAATGTTAGGGCTGAGAAAAGAGTTTTATAAATAATCTGGTCAAACACTTTAATGTTTCAGAAGAAGAAACTGAGGATGAGAGAGGGGAACTATCTTCCCTGTCAAAATAATAAGTTAGTTATTAACTGGAGACTAAAGTTCCAATTTTCAGCATTCGTTTCTCTAATTGTACTGGTGAGTGTCCAAAGCTCTGACAAACAGGCTCAGAAGAATAAAGGATAAACTAATTTTAGCGTAGAAATTTGATATAACGTAGAAAAGCTTTTGAGGAGAGAACAAAATGGTAGTGAAAAACCTTAGCAACCCTTAAGAAATACTTTCTACAAAACAGATTCACCATTTTTATTCTAAACCTTTTAAACTGTGAAGTATAGCATACAGAAAAGTTCTAACAGGAATGCTCACCACTCAGGCTAAAATATAAAACATGGCCAGAGTTCAGAAACCCACATCCAGTGCCTAATTCTCAGCCCTTTCATTAAAGAAAAGCATTACGTTGACATTATGGTACTGTTTTTCTTGCCTTTCTTTACATTTGTAGCACATATATATATATATATCTTTAACAATTTAGATTAGTTTTGCCCTTTCTCTGAACTTTGTAAATGGAATCAGACAGTATAAATGCTTTTATGCCTTGCTTACTTCACTCAACATTTTTAAAAGATATTTCACATGTTCATTCATTTTGAATGACATATAAAATTGTATGTATGAATATAGCACAATTTTATTTCTCTATTCAAGTACTGAACTGCCAAATTGTCTTCCAAAGTAACTGTAGCATTTTACTTTCCCATCAGTGATGTATGAGTGTTCTTACTTCTGAACATTTTTCCAATTCTTGTTATACTGCCTTGAGAATTATAGACACCATAGTGGGTGTGAAGTCATAGTTCATTGTGGTTTTGATTTGCATTTCCCTAATGACTAATAATGCTGAGTATCTTTTCATGTGGGTAAGGGCCACTGGTATAACTCCTCTGGAGAAACATCTATTCAAATCTTTCACCAATTTTTTAGTGAGATCATTTGTGTTTTTATTACTGAGTTGTAAGATGTCTTCTGTAAGACTCTGGCCACCTGATGCGAAGGACTGACTTACTGGAAAAGACCCTGACACGGAGAAAGATCAAAGGAGGGAGGAGAAGGGGACGACAGAGGATGAGATGGTTAGATGGCATCACCGACTCAATGTACATGAGTTTGAGCAAGCTCTGAGAGTTGGTGATGGACAGGGAAGCCTGGCATGCTGCAGCCCATGGAGTTGCAAAGAGTCGGACATGCCTGAGTGACTGAACTGAACTGAAGACATCTTTGTCTATTCTGAATACAAGTTCGTTGTCAAATTATAATTTGCAAATATTTTCTCCCATCTTATGGATTGTCTTCTCTCTTTAGATGTCTTTGAAGTGCAAATATTTTTAATTTTAATGAATTCCTATTATCAATTTTTTTCATTCATGCACTGTACTTTTGGTGTCATATCTAAGAATATCCAAAGTCACAAAGATTTTCTCTTATGTTTTCTTCTACAAGTTTTATGGTTTCATACTTACATTTGAGTCTATGAGCATTTTAGGTTAAGTTTTGAGTATGATGACAGGTATAGTTCAAATTCACTCTTTTTCGTGTGTGTATCTATCCAGGTGTTCCAGCATCATTTATTAAAAACACTGTTCCTTCCCCATTGGATTACTGTGGCACCCTGGCTGAAAATCAGCTGGCCATGTAACGGTTTATCTCTGGACTCTCAGTTCTATTCCATTGATTTGGAATTTCCTTATGCCAATGTCATTGTCCATCAGTGTCTTGATAACCACAGCTTGGTAGCAAGTTTAAATTTACAAGTGTGAATCTCTCGATTTTTTTTTTCTTTTTTACTAAAGATTGTTTTGGCTACTCTGGGTCCCTTGAATTCTGACATGAATTTTAGGATCAGTTAAATTTCTGCAAAGAAGCCAGCACAGATTTTGTTAAGGACTGTACTAAGTTTAGAACAATTTGAGGACTATTGCCCTCTTAACACCACCAAGTCTTCTGATCCATGAATATGGGATATCTTTCCATTTATTTGGGTCTTCCTGGGAATTTTCTGACAGGACTCCACATTTCCACTGCTGGGGGCATAGATTCAGTCTCTGGATGGGGAACAAAGATCCCACATGCCGTGCAGTACCAAACAACAACAAAATCATATTTGGGTCTTCTTTAATTTCAACAACGTTTTACAGTTTTCAGTGTACGAGTCTTGCACTGTTTTGCTAAATTTATCCCAAAGCATTTTATTCTTTTTGATGCTAACTTTAAATGGAATTCTTAATTTGTTTTGCACTGTTCATTGCTAGTATATAGAAATGTAATTGATTTTTGCATACAGATTTTGTATCCTGCCACACTGATTAATTTGTTGTAATAGGTTTTAAGGAATTTCTTAGGATTTATAAATATATGATGATGTTGTCAGCAAATAGTTTTACATCTTCCTTTTATTTGTTTTTACCTAAACTTCTCAGGGTAGAACCTCTAACCCAATCATTGAGTAGAAGTGGTAATTATTTTATAATTATTTAAATTATTTTTAAATTTTATCATATAATTTCTAGTTCTTTATATTCTTTCTTTGGTGAGATATTGTTGTCATACTCTTCTTACTTTAGATATGGTTTCCTGAAGTTCTTTAAAGATATAATGCCAGCAAATTTAAAGCCATTGCTAAATCCAAAGTCCAAGCTCACTCAGGGAAATTCTGTTGGCTGTTTTTCATTGTCTATATGGCAAAAAATTCTTGTTTCTTTTCCTGCTTCATAAATTTTTTTTGTTGAAAACTGGACATTTTAGATACTATGCTGTAACTATTCTAGTATCAGATCTCTCCCACCCTCAAGGTTTATGTTGCTTATTTTGTGTTTGTTCATTTTATTTCTGACTATTCATTGAGTGATCTCCTGGAGGCATAATGTAGATTTTTTTTCACTGAGGTGTGTAGCCACTGAGTGCTCTGATGCCTTTTCCCCCCTTTCCTCTTTGATTTATGCTTGACTTCTTAGAAGTCACCCGTGGGTCAGTATGATTTAGATGAGACAGAAAATTTCTTTAATTGTCTTGCCTATGTGTCATCATCTGTTGATGGGAATGTTTGAAAAGTTACAACTTCACAAATTTCCAGGCAGTTTACAAGACAGCTTTAGCTTTTACTTCCGGCTTGTGCAGCACCTCAAGGTCAGCTACCAGAGGAGCAGCCAGGGCCTCCTCCCTTCACCAATCTTTCCTGAGCACGTGCTCAGCCTAGTAGATCTTCAGGCACATGCCAGAGCTTTCCACTTTCCTGTGGTCATCTAGTGTCCAGGATTTCCTTTTAAATTTCCAACCAGTTCTTGTTTGCCTCAGTTGAAATCACAGCTTTACCCACTCACAGTGTTGCTGGCAGAGGGTGTGGGTGTTTTTTGTTGCTGTCCTTGTTTTGGAGAGCTGAGCTCTCGGTCAAATGAATTATCCACAACGCCCTGGGAACAAAGACGTTTTCCAGTGAGTTTGGACAAAACATTTACTGTACTCTCAGGTTGTTGCTTTTAATGCAGTTTTTAAAGAGGTCAGACTCTAATGACTGAAAAGCTAGTGGCTTTTAGCTGTAGTACCACTGAGCTGGGGAGAGAGGGTTTGCCTTCAATTAAACTGTCACAGAACGCAATGCCTCACCAAGGTTCAGTAATTAGTTCCTCTTGTACAGATGATTTCTAGTGTGTTCTCTGGCTTTTGTTAACTTCCAAAATTCTGAAACAGTTTAGTTTTTTGCTCCTATTTTTGTCCCTGATGGCTCAGATGGTAAAGAATCTGTCTGCAATGCAGGAGACCCAGGTTTGATCCCTGGGTCGGGAAGATCCCCTGGAGGAGGACATGCAACCCACTCCAGTATTCTTGCCTGGAGAATCCCATCGACAGAGGAGCCTGGTGGGCTACAGTCCATGGGGTCACAAAGAGTTGGACACGACTGAGTGACTTCACTTTTTTTATCTATTTGACTGCCACACTGGATATTACAATGTACACCTTTGAAGTAGGAGTTTCTTTTGAAATAAAAATTTTTAGTACTTTTCAATCACTGCTAGTACAGCCAATGTACCCCTTTCCCCACCCTTTATGCCACTGTTGCCATATACTTCTTTATACATTATGCAAACCGCAGGGAGTCATTGTTTTAATGATCAATATTCTCTCATGCACCCACATATTTAGGCTTACCAGTGCTTTTCTTTCATTCCTGCAGATTCATGCTTCAATCTGGATCACTTTTCTCCTACCTAAAGAAATTTCTTTGCTAAATCTCAGTAGTGCACATCTACAAGCAATACATTTTACCTTTTTTGAATAAAAAAGCTGTTATTTCACCTTAAATTTTAAAGGATATCTTCACTGGATAAAGAATTTCAGGTTGGCAATTTTTGTTTTTGCAATACTTTAAATATGCCATTTCATCATCTTTGGTGACTATAGTTAATAATACTGTATTGTGTATTTGTAAGTTAAGAGAATAGATCTTGAAAGTTCTCATCACAAGAAAAAAACTTCTAACTATGGTGACAGATGTTAACTAGAGTCATTATGGTGAACATTTTATAGTATACACAAACATCAAATCATTTGTTGTACACCTGAAACTAACAATATGTCAATTAACAGCCCCCATCTCCACCCCCAGACAAAGATTCTATTAAGGGTGGCTTATTAGGATATAGGATATAGTCAGGATTTTCCCTACTCACATATTTTTTTTTTCTCCCTCTACAATCACCATGCTACAAAAGAATGCCCTTTACTGAGGGTTTTCCTTTGTTCTTTGTCTGCAACTATTCAGGTTTAATAGTTCTTTATTTTACCCCTGAATCCTCAGTGCCTAACGAAGTTCCTGATACACAGTATATGTTCAAAAATTAACAAATGAATGAGCAAATTGTCAACTAATAGCTAACCCAAACAGCTTAGTTTTATGCTAACTGAGAACACATGAAATGGTATTCAAAATTAGCTATGAATGTTGTTCTTCAGTCACTCAGTTGTGTCCAACTCTTTGTGACCCCATGAACTGCAGCACACCAGGCTTTCCCGTCCTTCACTATCTCCCAGAGTTTGTTCAAGCTCATGTCCATTGAGTCAGTGATGTCATCCAACCATCTCATCTGTGAATAGGTAATGAAAACCCTGTTCTCAGCTACGAATAGTTTCTATTCATATCTGAGAAAATATATTCTCAGCTATTAATAGGTAACAAAAAGTCTGCACTACCATATAGTTTGAGACCTCCCATATTTAAGTCACAAAGAATGATTTCTTACCAGCTCTTCTTAGACCTACATGGTGAGTTAACGATACAGATGACGACCTTTGCTTCGGGACTGTCAGTAGATTTGAACTAAAAGGCCCATTTAGATAGCATCCTTGACTAAAAGGGAAAGATAACAGGTTAAGATTTTTAAAAACATGAAATATTCATTTTTTTCCTTATGGTCTTCAATTCATTAGCAAATATCTGCTTATACATCTAGTTTAGGCACTTATCTCAGTACCTAAGGAGTAAAGCAGGCACCAGCCAACTTTTTCTGTAAAGAACCAAGTAGTAAATACTTTGGACTTTGCAGGCCATAAGGTGTCTGCAATTACTCAATTCTGCCACTGCAGTATAAAAACAACCATAACCAATGATAAACAAATTAGTATAATCATGTATTCAATATAATTTTATTGACAGAAAAACAGGTATGGGCCTCATTAGATCCACAGGCTGTAATTTGCTGAACCCTGGCAAGAAGCAGATTATCAATATCACTGGAGGGCTCCTTGTAACACAGACTGCTACTCCCATCACCAAGATTTCTGATTCAATAGGTCTGGGGAAAGGTCACAGATTGGCGTGTCTGACAAGTGCATAGGTGGTCCAGGGACCTCACTGACAATTACCGACCTAAAACATACAGTTTTTTTCACTGTCTTCCGCTCCCCTTCTTCACAGATAATTGATTACCCATTAACACAGTCATATCCTGTAACTGAAATATTTATTGCAGGTTTTAGGGTTCTTATGAAGAAATTAAATATAGGTGAGCAATCATAGTATACCAATTGATACATAAAATGCATTTTAAGATTACATATTTTAAAGCCCTTGGCCGAGGGCCATACACATAATACTTCCTTTCTTAGATATTCACTAGCCTGTTTTCTTCTGTTAGTCAACCCTGATGTGGGCACTTTGGCCACAGGATTAAGAACAAATCTCGCGTCTTTATTTTTCACTAAATGTTTTGTTAGTATAGGCTGAGTTCTCAGTAAGCTTCCCCCTCCCTCCAACTCCATTTTTTGTGTACTCCCATACCCCCTTACTCAAGGAAGATCTATTTTTCTGTGACCTTAGAGGTTTCTGTCCATGTCTCTGTTATAATATATACCCATACCATATTACAGTCTCAGTGTTCACCATTCCCACGCCTCACTAATTTGTGCAATCCTTTCAGGGGCCGTAAGATACACCTCTTCATCCAGTTGTGGACACAGCACAGTCAGTGCCGGGTAAAGGTGTTCAGGAGACATTCCTGGATTAAATGAATGATCCTGTCTTTAGGTTGCTATTCTCACTTTTCAAGAGAACAGATCTTTTCTCCCTCCAGTTCTGAGTGAATGGACTCTCTCTTGCTTACTCCTGCTTCGAGGCTTTCTTTGGGCCTTTTTCTCGAAACCTAGTTTGTCTTATAATCTTACGAGAGAAAAAAAATTCTGGATAACAAACAGAAGGCATGTAAAAGCAGTTGGCAACCAGTTTATCAACAGAAAAATTTTCGTGAATAAAAATTATAAAAAATAATAGCACTATTTTGAATATTATGTATCATCCATTATTTTAGGTGACTTGCACACTTCATCTCTTTTAGTCATCTGAACAACTCTGTTATTAGATAAGAAAACTGAGGCTTTGAGAGGATTGGTATTGTATTAAGCTAAAATTCACAGTCGCAGAGATAAAATTCAACTTCAAATTTCTCTGACTCTTAAATTTTTCTGACTCTGAAGTGTATGCCCTTTCCACAAGACAATTCTGATGTTATCTTTGTGTTTCTCCACCTGTAAAATTAGAAGTTTAGAATAAAGAACTTCTAAGACAACATCTAGCCTCTAGAGTCCGTAATTTTTTTGCTCAAGCTAATAGTAATAATAATTTGTTGGCAATGTTTAAAAAAGAGGCAATATGTACATAATAACACTCAATAAACTCATCTCCCTACCAGTGTGCAATCATTCTTTGTATTTGAATATTCATTGCCTTCAAAAGGAGTGGGAGAGATGGGGAAAGAAGAGTAGCAATGCCACCCAGGGCAATATTCAAATAGAACAATCTGTGTACTCTACCAACACCTACTTCCTTATTAATATTCAAAACAAAGACAGGTTTTTCTCCTTCAGAGAAGAGCCCTGAAGCACACTCGCTAGTCTTCTACCTGAACGGGGGTGGGGGGTGTCTTCTAGTAATTAAAATGGTTAGTTGTTTAGAATTGAGAAGTATAGGTCAAATTACAGGTTTTCAGCTCAGTTCCAGAATCATCCCATTAATTCTTTGCCTAGAACCAGATAAATATTTACCGTAATGAGATTATATAAAACAATACTGAAGAAAATAGAGGGCAAGATAGGTTAGGAGTCCCAGTGATTATTAATAGTTGGCAGGAAGATGATTAAAGTCAGAGTTACATTGCAAGAGATGTCAAATGTTATGGTCATAGAGTTAAGCCATATTTTAACAGCTGATTTCTAAGACAATCAATGCAAATTACCTTGACAAGGTTTATATCACTTCATGTATTATTATTATTTTTTAAGTAGCTGTAAAAACTTGTTGGCTGTACAATGTCCAGATTTTGCAGAGTCATTATCTTAAGAACTGAGTGGGATGACACCAGTTAGCTGTCTCGAATCTCTGCAGTTCAAACAGAGTCCAGGCTTTGGTATAATTTGCTAATAAATTATGAGACACATAAGTGAGAAGCTGGTTCCCAAATACATTATTTAGGGGACATACTATTACCAGGCAACGTTATTAGGTTTAATTAAAGAGCACTTACCACGATGAATGATGAATCGGAATAGGTTAAAGGCAAGCCTCTTTGGTGTGGGAGTACCTACAGCTGATAGCCCTCAAAGTTTTGGTACAGGAGTTGCCTGTGTTTCCCCAGGGAAAATTTGTTCAAAGGAAACGAGCTGTGAGCTCTGAATTTGTCTGTCCACAGGGAGGGTCTGGGTCCCAGCAGTCCATGGACAGCAGTTCAGCCAAGCTTTCAACTCTAGATACTAACGCTGTGCCTGGATAATTCAACTGTCAGCTAACCCCCCAAAACATTAATTTAACCCTTATTGGAATTTCCTGACCAGCAAAACTTTATCCTAGGTCTGAAAGTGAAGCAGAAAGCAGTATCCAGTGTCATGTGGTTAGCATACTTCTGCAGGATACTTGTTAAGCAGCTGTTTATCTTCAAAGACCCATTTTAATGTAATCCCAAACTCTTCACAGTAGTCTAGCAGGTCTCAGAAGGGTCGTAATGTCTAAAACAGGTAGGAAATGAAAATTTCCAAGAAAGAGCAAAGAAAAGGTGTTAAGGAGATTCAGAGGCAAAACAGATTACTTTTCCTGAGAGAAGAGAGGAGGGAGTGTCAGGGTGTTACTCTTTAGCCGTGACGTCTGAGCCCAGTCTTTAAGGACATACAGAAGTAAGGGTGAGAGGTCTATTCTAGGTAGAGGGGCACACATGTGCACAAACAGAGGGAATATCAGACAGTTTAACTTGACTGGAGTTTCAGATAAATGAAAGTGATACTGGAGAGGTATTCTGGTGTTAAAAGGTAATGGCCTTCTTAATTAATATCTCAAGTCCTCTAAGAGATGAACAGTGGTAAGAAGAGTAGGCAACAGTAGCTGCTCAACGAGAACTACCTCTTCTTATGTTTTTCCTAGTATACCTATCACAAAGTTTACAATACTTCATTTTTTTCCTCCAGGCAAAGCATTAAAAAAAAAAGCAAAGTGAAGTCCTACATTACAGTTTACACAAATAAGGCAGCTAAAAAGTAAAACTCAGCTTAATTTTCAAAGGGAGTGAAACTAAAAAAGTTACAAGAAAACTTCAAGGAAGTTTCCACTTCAAGGAAGTGTCTTCTTTAAGGAAGAATCTACCACAACTTATATGCCTGTTATTTTCATGTAGCGAGCTCTCCAGACCATTTTTCTACTCTTCTTTGCGAGACTGCTCATCTATCTCTGTTTAATTTTTCTAAGTAAGGGTGTAGCTTTGTCATTGGGAGTGACAGAATTTCAAATCTCAGGCTAGGAATTGGGGCACTATTCTACATGCACTGATAAAGGTCCAAAAACTTAATGACTAGAAAAAACAATATAATCAAAATTTTGTTTAAAGGACAATTTCTGGTGGAAGGTAGAAGATGGATTGGGTAGTGAAGAATATTAGAAATGGGAAGGATAATCAACAGCCCACAAAAGCAGTAATGAAAGCATGAAATAATGTAGGCAAAGTGATAAAGGAAAAAGGGAATAGAGAGGTAAGGAGCGTTGGAGATTCGATGTGACAGCTGTTATCTGTAGAGTAAGGTAACAGGATGTAAAGACAACACCAAGGTTTTCTAGGTAAATCAGTTTTGTAAGCAACCACAAAACTAGAGGATTATAGCCAGCACTGTGCCAGGAAATGAGGACAGAATAATAGTAACAAGGGAAAAGCAGCTGGAGAGATGAGAAATCAGGTTTCAGACATAGTTTCAGGGAGCAAGAGGTTCAATATTTACATCATGTTGAAATCTTGGGCTGCTGCTGCTGCTAAGTCGCTTCAGTCGTGTCCGACTCTGTGCGACCCCATAGACGGAAGCCCATCAGGCTCCCCCATCCCTGGGATTCTCCAGGCAAGAACACTGGAGTGGGTTGCCATTTCCTTCTCCAATGCGGGAAAGTGAAAAGTGAAAGGGAAGTCGCTCAGTCGTGTCCGACTCTTAGCGACCCCATGGACTTCAGCCTACCAGGCTTCTCCATCCATGGGATTTTCCAGGCAAGAGTACTGGAGTGGGGTGCCATTGCCTTCTCCGGAAATCTTGGGCAGGGTCATTTAAAATCATAGAGAAGCTTATGATCAGAACCTAGAGCTGCATTAATGTCAAAACTAAGAAATATGCTCTCCATTCTGGAGTACTCTAATAAATTTGAAACGAATGCCTCATGAGTTCAGTCACAAGCCTGTTAGTTCTGTGCTTCTAAAACCTGAAGGTTCCCAAACAAAATGTCACCATGCATTAAAGATTGACAACTATGCTGTCTAATATGGTTGCCATTTAGGTCTGTCTGTATGATAGCTGAGTATGGCTCTTTGTATTTTAACTAATTAAAATCAAATCAACTTTAAATCAAGTTCTTTAGTCATTATAGACACATTTCAAATGATCAATAGATACATGTACCTAGCAAGAACCAAACTGGACGCATAACTATAAAACATTCCCATCATCACAGACATATCTACTGGACAGCACTGATCCAGAGACTTGAATTTCAAAAGGAAGAGGATTGTAAATGCTTCACACATTCCCCTTTACCCTATGTTCAAAGTGCACTTAGAAATTCATTACATAGCAGCTCCAGCTTCTGCACACTAGAAAAATTCCTTCTAACCTCGCCTCTTTAAAGGAGATGTTTCATAATACCACCAATTACTTTATCCTTTTAAAGTTCTAAATTTTTTATGAGGCATAATTTTGTTCTAATGAATATTAAGTAAATATACTGAATCTGCCTGCATTTACCTTTAATTCTGAGATATGTTCATATAAAAATTAGTTTTCCTTGGACCATGTTTCTATTTTATTATCAATCATGTGGAAGCAATAGGATAAAAATAACCTTAACTCAATGTATCAGACATTTCTTTAATTTTAAAAGCGTTGCTGTTACGTCAGTGTGATGGAAAGATGAAAAAATAGAATCATTTTCATCATTCTTTCTTAAACTCAAAAATATTCTCAAGATGATGTCTCCCAGGGTTAAGAAATACCTGTCGTATTTTCAGTTCCTAACGTCATTTATTTCGTCATATCCTGCTTCCGTTATGAAAAAAAAAAAAGAAAGAAACAACAACAAAAAGCATTATCATGTTTAAGCTCTGGGCAAGCTTTGGACCGAAGCTCATTTTCCTGTAACGTTCTCTTCACACTTGAATCCATTCTTGTTTTATATATCATTTCACTCAGTTTTTCTTTTACAAAAATGGAGTTTCATTTAGTTGAACGTATTGTAGAAGATTCAAATTAATAAATCACAGAAGAATCTGGAAAATTACAATTATCTGATCATATTTCATTTATAAAATGCTAATACAAAGTTGAACAGAAATAGCTCTGATCCAACACTGCCACCTACTGTTTCAAGTGTGTAACTACACAGATCAAGTTATTAAAGACCAACACATGCTCAAGCCCTAAAAGAGTGGTTTAACAGGAAATTTACATTGATTCCAATTGTATTAACTATGGTTATATAACTGACTACATAAAAGCCTATAACTCACACAGGAGATAAATATCTGTTCTGGCCCTCACAAGGCAAAGGTATCGAGTCCTTTGTTTTCAGAGTAAATGGATATGCTTACTACATTCAGAAGATCTCGGGTCCCGCTATCTCCCAGGCTCACCTGGCTTGTAGTTACCGGCGCACTTCCTTTGCAGGATAAGCACTGCTTACTTGCAGGTAAACCCTCAACAGGATACAGAATGTATCAGTAGTCTTAGTTCCCCAGCAGGAACAGGTCTTCAGAGTGTGCTGCTACCTATACCTCACGTCTGAGGCAGCATCTGGGGTGAACCTTGGGGGTGCTCCTGCTTTCACAGGTCAGAAACTGTGGACCGACATGAAAACTCAGCAGTGGACTGACGACCGCCCCTGATATGGCCACCTCTACTGTGGCTTTCCCAGTTTCACATCCAAAACTGATCCTCGTTTTCTTACACTGCCTCCCTGGTTCATGTTCTTAGGGCTCCAGCAAGCTTTGTACCCAACTTGCCTATTTTGGGTGGAGAAGTAAGATTACCTTCTTTTTAAGGATCAGTTTCTCTACCAGGCCACGTTACAAACCATGCTGTCCTATACCTAAAATACTTCCAGGGTTCCTTTAGGCTTTCAAAATTATTTCACACTTCATTCACAGAAACAAAGTGGCTGTAAGAGATTCAGGCTTCTTGAAAATGCTTGGGGAATTTACCTTAAAATGCCAAATTCTTGGTGAGGCCGTTTGCCATTATTGCGTTCCCACCTTGGAGAAGTCTGGTCGATAGGTGGCAGCCCTGAGGTTCCCGAGCTCCTCCTCAGATGTGGGGTTGGTAAACTATTCCTACTGTTTAGCCCCTGTTGAGTAATTTAACAGTGGTCAAAATTGTTACCCTTTAACATACTATAAATGTGATGCTAAAGATGGCACATGAAAACATCAGTACAAAGGACAACTAATCCTTGAACAACCTGGGAGTTAGGGGCACCAATATCCTTCATGCAGTTGAATATCCAGGTGTCATTTACAGCGGGCCCTCGCCCCGTGTTCTTCCTCCATATCTGAGATTCTCCATCCATGGATCCCACCAACCACAGATGGTATAGAACTGTAGTATTTACTACTGGAAAAGATACTGCACATAAGCAGGGCCACACAGTTCAAACCCACTTGGTCAAACCCAGTTGGTCATTCAAGAACCAACTGTACATTTTTAACATGTATAGGAGAAGCAGAATGAAAATGTTTTACTGCAAACATCACATTCTACACTGCTCTTTTATTTACCTTCCTCCTATTTAAAAATTGGTCTTTGAATTCCTGATAGTTTAACCAAAATTTTTTTCTTTTGTACCTTTTATTCCTAGTCTTGTGAGAAATAAGCAGCTGACAATTTTTAAAGTAGATTTACCCTGAAAAAATGACTTTTAGAGGCCAAGCTTAGGATCGGGGATAAGCCCTATTTCCTAAAGCTTTTATATTTTAAGTACAATGCTAAACTGCAGAGTTCTGAGGTTCTGAATTAATGACTACATTAAATTCAGAACACCTTTCACATTAAGAATATTTATCCTAATTTTTGAAAATATTCTCAGTTAATCCAAATGTTAACCCAGAATATTCCATTTTTGACCACTCTGAATAGGTGTTTTAGTGAAATTGACATAAAACAGCTTCTGCTTCTTATGAATTTCCCCTATGAGCAGACATGAAACCATCTGAGAGAGATAAATATGTCTTATATTTAAGTTTTCCCAAGGATGTTGATTTTATAAAGATTCAATGTTAGTTACATTTACACTGAAAAAGTTGTTTATGTAACATCCTTTCTGACTATAATTTAGGTCCATATAATCTTTCTTAGTTCTTATCATGTATATAAGACATTTATTTTAAATCATCTAAGTCCCTTTTCTTTACTTTTTTCATAAATGCTTTTGCTCTTTTAAGTAACACCAGGCTTTTTATATTCTTTCCCAAGGCAGAGATAAATTAGATATGAAATTTAAGTAAGAAGTTAAAAGAACACAAAGAAAAGAAATAAGGGTTGCTTCCTGATTCTTCTATGACTTATTCCTATCAGTAAACTGGAGTACTCAAATAAGCCTGATTACCTAGAATGTTCAGGAAATGAGGCAATTAGGCATCCTGTTTACTTAAAATGTTTCTAAAATGTACCAGTACACTTTTCTACATAGTAAACATAGTAACAAACCTAATACTGATATCAATGTGATTTTTTTAAATTTCTTTGCCTGGCTGCATGGCTTGCAGGATCTCAGTTCTCCAACCAGGGACTGAACCCAGGCCACAGTAGGGAAAGCCTGGAATTCTAACCACGAGGCTGCCAGTGAACTCCCTCAATGCAATTTTTATGACTAACAGTTTTAAGAATTATTACTTTTTAAAATTATTATTTGAAACCTCAGATGCCAATGGAAAATATAAAGGAAGAGCAACATACCAAATGAAAACCATTAATAACTCAAAATGTATTAATTATTTTATTGATGAATTTATTGCTATCCCTATTTGATGCTGTGATTAACCTCTTTCTCACGGGTAGAGTGCTTTAAAAAAATGTGTGTAACTACCTTTGGGTTTTGAGTAATGCAGCTGCTATTCTATACACTTTAAAAATAAAAGCATCACAACTACTTATGATCCAGATTTGTGATCAGTAATTACCAAAATTTTGCCCTCATCAGGCATACTTAATTTTTCAACATTTCTATATAACAATGCTGAGAATTAATAGAATCAATTGATGATCAAAGTCTCCAAAAAATATATTTAACTTCTTCTAAACTCTATATACCCTATTACAATGAAAATTAACTGATTGTAATTTCATCTTCTCTTAGTTTCTTTAACCAATAGAACAAAGTAGTTAAAATAATCTCTAAAATATTTCTATTTTTAAAGTTTTATGATATTAACTACAGGTAAAGGTATCAATTTGACTATTGATAGCCAAACAAAAGAATTAAAAGCACTCTGAACATGCATAATGTATACCTATTTAGAATAGTATTTATTATTTTCTAAAGTAATTCCTATTTTGAGTCAATGATATTTAAAGAAAAATCAATCCCGTATCTAGTGATGGAAAAACCAGTGCCTATTGGGCTACAGGAATCTCCAGTGGGCAGGTACAGAGAGTTCCAAAATATGTGAAAATCAGTTTCAAATAATGCTATGGAATTTCATGACTATTATAATGATCATTTTTTTTATTGGTCCAAAAAGAACTCCTGGTTTCAAAAAATAAAATAGATTAATGACACAATTTGACTACTAGTTTGCTGTACAGCCTGAAAATAAATTTTCCTTCTGTTCTCTGCTTCCTAAAGATAATAAAAAATAGTTGCTACTGATAAAGTTATAACTGCTAATTACAGTAATTATTATTCAGAATGAAAACTGAATGCTTGCTTCATACTGAACTATTTGAAATCATAACCACCTCTGAAGTCCCAAGCAACTCAATGTACTATAAAGGAACCAAGTCCTTTAAAAAGAAATTCTATTTTATCTAAGAGGTAAAGGAACAGTTTTAATTTGAAAACATTATTAAACATGATAAATAGGGCTGGCTGATTATTGTATTTTGACCTTGTGAAGTTTTCGATCTCCTTTCTCAGCTGGGTCCTCTATCTCAGAGCAGGGATAAAATCCAGGAAATGGTGTGAGGGGATTAATCTTTGGCCTACAGGAGCCTGAGAAAGCACCCATCAAGCTACTGATACTCCGGAGGGAAGCGATGACTTGTGGAGGAAGGGTGGGGTCAACCAGAAGATCAGACACCATATTGCGAGCCTCATTTAGCACTGAAAGATCAACTCCACTTCCACCTCCAGAAATCTAGAAAAGAAAAAAAAAAAGACATAAAATTACATATTTGTTAGACACAAAATTAAAAAAAAAAAAAACTTTAAATCAAAGTCCATCTAACAATAGCTTAAGTAATTGAATCCCATTAAATATTAATTTTCACTTATTTGGACATAGCATAAATGATATAAGCAGTATGATTCTAACCTTAAAATTTTGGTGCTAAAGTATATAACCGATTGTGAACTTTAACTTTTTTCTACATTATTCATTAGTATATCTTGTGTGGTATCAGAGTACAAGGGAGACAGTGATAAACTGAACTGAATAGTTAATACGGAAGGAATAACATGAGGCTGGGTCCTGAAGAATAGACAGAAAATACATTTTTTTAAATGTATAAATATTTCATTGATAAATACATATGATTTCTACTTTTCAAAAATACATATGTATTATGTTCAACTCAATTACCCACAGAAATCAGTGCTCTGGTGATCAGAATAGTGCATTAAATGTTACTTCTGTTGTTTTACTGTACCTTGAATTTATGTTTGGTGTGTTTATGGTTCATAACTATTAAAAGTATCTGTTGAGTTCACTGTTAAGTATCCTCACCACATTTTTAAACTAAGAAGTGTTATGAAAGTTAGACCAATAATTAGCTTAATAATGTATTCGCTCTTTGAGGAATTCTTTTTTCTTTTTCTTCTTAAGTATTTTTTTGTATTACTTTATTTTAAAACATTCCCCATTATTGGGCCATAGCTCAGCTATTTCTAGTCTTTATAAGCGAACACCTCTCTTAATATGTCACTGTAGATAATTAAGCATATTTATGATAGATAGCTTCCCGTAACTTGAACTACTGAAGCAAAGTAAATGAACATGTTAAAATCACTATCAAACTGCCCTTACATATGTTGGTCAAACCAATATTCCCACCAATTGTATATAACAGTATCTGTTTTCCCACGCTCAAATAAGACATATGCTGTCATCTGACTTGGGTTTTCCTTTATAGGCAGTGTATCACTTCTCTCGGGCTGCTCTCAATGTATTTTCTTTGCTTTTAATTTTCAAAAGTTTAATTAACATATCTTAGAGAAGATTTGTTTTGGGGGGGGAACACTGATACTATTTGAGATTCACTCAGCTTTTAAAATATGTATATATTTATTTATTTATTTATTTGGTTACACTGGGTCCTAGTTTCAGTATGCAGTATCTTTGGTTGCGGCATGCAAACTCTTAGTTACAGCATGTCGGATCTATTTCCCTGACCAGGGATAGAACCCAGCTCCCTGCACTGGAAGTGCAGTGTTTTAGCCACTGGACCATCAAGGAAGTCCCTGCTCAGCTTCTTGAATCTGCAGAATTACATCTTTTGCAAAATTTGGGAAGTTTTCAGCTATTATTTCTTCAGATAATTTTTCAAACTCACTCCTTCTCCTTCTCAGACACTGATGATTATGAATGCTGGATCTTCTGCTGTCCTACAGATCATTAAGATTTTGTTCATTTTGCTTTAATTTCCATTATTGCATTTTGTAGCTCTATAAGCTTCCTCCCCCCCTTCTTGGTAACTTCTATTTTTTTTTTGGCTGAGATTTTCATTTTCATTTACTTGTTTCAAATGATTTGTAATTGCTTATTAAGACATTTTTACGATGGCCACTTTAAAATTGCTCAGTTCAGTTCAGTCACTAAGTCGTGTCAGACACTTTGGGACCCCATGAACCGCAGCACACCAGGCCTCCCTGTCCATCACCAACTCCCGGAGTTTACTCAAACCCATGTCCATTGAGTCGGTGATGCCATCCAACCATCTCATCCTCTGTCGTTCCCTTCTCCTCCTGCCCTCAATCTTTCCCAGAATCAGGGTCTTTTCAAATGAGTCAGCTCTTCACAATTTGTATAGAAATACAAAAAACCTTGAATAGCCAAAGTAATCTTGAGAAAGAAGAATAGAACAGAAGGAATCAACCTGCCTGACTTCAGACTATACTACAAAGCCACAGTCATCAAGACAGTATGGTACTGGCACAAAGACAGAAATACAGATCAATGGAACAGAATAGAAAGCCCAGAGATAAATCCACGAACCTATGGACACCTTATCTTCGACAAAGGAGGCAAGGATATACAATGGAAAAAAGACAACCTCTTTAACAAGTGGTGCTGGGAAAACTGGTCAACTACTTGTAAAAGAATGAAACTAGAACACTTTCTAACACCGTACACAAAAATAAACTCAAAATGGATAAAAGATCTAAATGTAAGACCAGAAACTATAAAACTCATAGAGGAGAACATAGGCAAAACACTCTCCGACATAAATCACAGCAGGATCCTCTATGAACCACCTCCCAGAATATTGGAAATAAAAGCAAAAATAAACAAATGGGACCTAATGAAACTTAAAAGCTTTTGCACAACAAAGGAAACTATAAGCAAGGTGAAAAGACAGCCCTCAGATTGGGAGAAAATAATACCAAACGAAGCAACAGAAAAAGGATTAATCTCAAAAATATTCAAATGAGTCAGCTCTTCGCATCAGGTGGCCAAAGTACTGGAGTTTCAGTTTCAGCATCAGTCCTACCAATGAACACCCAGGACTGATCTCCTTTAGGATGGACTGGGTGGATCTCCTTGCAGTCCAAGGGACTCTCAAGAGTCTTCTCCAACACCACAGTTCAAAAGCATCAATTCTTTGGAGCTCAGCTTTCTTTAGAGTCCAACTCTCACACCCATACATGACCACTGGAAAAACCATAGCCTTGACTAGATGGACCTTTGTTGACAAAGTAATGTCTCTGCTTTTTAATATGCTGTCTAGGTTGGTCATAACCTTCCTTCCAAGGAGTAAGCGCCTTTTAATTTCATGGCTACAGTCACCATCTGCAGTGATTTTGGAGCCCAAAAAAAATAAAGTCTGAAAAACTGTTTCCACTCTTTCCCCATCTATTTCCCATGAAGTGATGGGATCTGATGCCATGATCTTAGTTATCTGAATGTTGAACTTTAAGCCAACTTTTTCACTCTCCTCTTTCACTTTCATCAATAGGCTTTTTAGTTCTTCTCCACTTTCTGCCATTAGGGTGGTGTCATCTGCATATCTGAGGTTATTGATATTTCTCCTGGCAATCTTGATTCCAGCTTGTGCTTCATCCAGCCCAGTGTTTCTCATGATGTACTCTGCGTATAAGTTAAATAAGCAGGGTGACAATATACAGCTTTGATGTACTCCTTTTCCTATTTGGAACCAGTCTGTTGTTCCATGTCCAGTTCTAACTATTGCTTCCTGACATGCATACAGCTTTCTCAAGAAGCAGATCAGGTAGTCTGGTATTTCCATCTCTCTCACAATTTCCCACAGTTTATTGTGATCCACACAGTCAAAGGCTTTGGCATAGTCAATAAAGCAGAAATAGATGTTTTTCTGGAACTCTCTTGCCTTTTCAATGATCCAGTGGATGTTGGCAATTTGATCCCTGGTTCCTCCGCCTTTTCTAAAACCAGCTTGAACATCTGGAAGTTCATGGTTCATGTACTGTTGAAGCCTGGCTTGGAGAATTTTGAGCATTACTTTACTAGTGCGTGAGATGAGTGCAATTGTGTGGTAGTTTGAATATTCTTTGGCATTGCCTTTCTTTGGGACTGGAATGAAAACTGACCTTTTCCAGTCCTGTGGCCACTGCTGAGTTTTCCAAATTTGCTGACATATTGAGTGTAGGACTTTCACAGCATCATCTTTTAGGATTTGAAATAGTTCAACTGGAATTCCATCACCTCTACTAGCTTTGTTGCTAGTGATGCTTCCTAAGTCCCACTTAACTTCACATTCCAGGATGTCTGGCTCTAGGTTAGTGTGAGTGATCACACCATCGTGATTATCTGGGTTGTGAAGATCTTTTTTGTACAGTTCTTTTGTGTATTCTTGCCACCTCTTCTTAATATCTTCTGCTTCTGTTAGGTCCCTACCATTTCTGTCCTTTATTGAGCCCATCTTTGCATGAAATGTTCCCTTGGTATCTCTAATTTTCTTTAAGAGATCTCTAGTCTTTCCCATTCTATTGTTTTCCTCTATTTCTTCGCACTGGTTGCTGAGGAAGGCTTTCTTATCTCTCCTTGCTGTTCTTCAGAACTCTGCATTCAAATGGGTATATCTTTCTGTTTCTCTTTTGCTTTTCACTTCTCTTCTTTTCACAGCTATTTGTAAGGCCTCCTCAGACAGCCATTTTGCTTTTTTGCATTTCTTTTTCTTGGGGATGGTGTTGATTCCTGTCTCCTGCATAGTGTCACAAACCTCCGTCCACAGGTCATCAGGCACTCTATCAGATCTAGTCCCTTAAATCTATTAAAATTCCTAGTCAGTTTCAAATCTGATTTATCTTGGTGTTAATAATTGATTGTCTTTTCTCACTTAAGTTGCAAGTTTCCTGGTTCTTGATATGACAGGTGATTTTCAAAATTCCTGTCAATACACAATGGACCAGCTAGACCTAATTGATATCTATAGGACATTTCACCCCAAAACAATCAATTTCACCTTTTTCTCAAGTGCACACGGAACCTTCTCCAGAATAGGTCACATCCGAGGCCATAAATCTAGCCTTGGTAAATTCAAAAAAATTGAAATCATTCCAGTCATCTTTTCTGACCACAATGCAGTAAGATTAGATCTCAATTACAGGAAAAAAACTATTAAAAATTCCAATATATGGAGCTATTCAACACGCTTCTGAATAACCAACAAATCATAGAAGAAATAAAAAAAGAAATCAAAATATGCATAGAAACAAGCAAAAATGAAAACACAACAACCCAAAACCTATGGGACACTGTAAAAGCAGTGCTAAGGGGAAGGTTCATAGCATTACAGGCTTACCTCAAGAAACAAGAAAAAAGTCAAATAAATAACCTAACTCTACACCTAAAGCAACTAGAGAAGGAAGAAATGAAGAACCCCAGGGTTAGTAGAAGGAAAGAAATCTTAAAAATTAGGGAAGAAATAAATGCAAAAGAAACAAAAGAGTCCATAGCAAAAATCAACAAAGCTAAAAGCTGGGTTTTTTGAAAAGGTAAATAAAATTGACAAACCGTTAGCCAGACTCATCAAGAAACAAAGGGAGAACCAAATCAACAAAATTAGAAATGAAAATGGAAAGACCACAACAGACAACTCTGAAATACAAAGGATCATAAGAGACTACTACCAGCAGCTATATGCCAATAAAATGGACAACTTGGAAGAAATGGACAAATTCTTAGAAAAGTATAACTTTCCAAAACTGAACCAGGAAGAAACAGAAGATCTTAACAGACCCATCACAAGCACGGAAATCAAAACTGTAATCAGAAATCTTCCAGCAAACAGAAGCCCAGCACCAGATGGCTTCACAGCTGAATTCTACCAAAAATTTAGAGAAGAGCTAACACCTATCTTACTCAAACTCTTCCAGAAAATTACAGAAGAAGGCAAACTTCCAAACCCATTCTATGAGGCCACCATCACCCTAATACCAAAACCAAAGAAAACTACAGTCCAATATCACTGATGAACATAGATGCAAAAATCCTTAACAAAATTCTAGCAAACAGAATCCAACAACATATTAAAAAGATCATACATCATGACCAAGTGGGCTTTATCCCAGGAATGCAAG